>NC_058083.1:271128356-271428356 GCF_014858855.1 Bufo gargarizans
ATATAACTTGAATTAATCACATTGCGATTTCAACTTAGACCTGGCTTACTAAATTACTTTAAATTAGCGAGGATGACGAATATATTTATTAGTCAAAACAAAATAGTCTCCATCTTCGCTAATTCAAGAAAGCCAACCATTGTAAACCAGGTACAAGTTAAAATCGTTATTCGATTTATCCAAGTTATATTATTCGCATTGCGATTGCAACTTGATTCTCACATCCGACAGTACATTCTAGCATGGAGGCGTTCCCATGGTGATGGGGACGCTCCATGCGCACGGGAAGTAGATAGAGGCGGCAACGGGCACTGACGGGCAGGGAGCAACGGGCACTGAGGCGGCAACGGGCAGGGAGCAAGGAATCCTCTCTTAAAAGTACAGCTTTTGGAAAAAGCTAGGGTAAGGCTACTTTCACACCTGCGTTTAGGTGCGGATCCGTCTGGTATCTGCACAGACGGATCCGCACCTATAATGCAAACGCTTAGATCCGTTCAGAACGGATCCGTTTGCATTACCATGAACAAAAAATAAATAAAATAAATGCTAATGATAGTGCAAACGGATCCGTTTTGACTTTACATTAAAAGTCAATGGGGGGTGGATCCGTTTGAAAATTGAGCCATATTGTGTCAACTTCAAACGGATCCGTCCCCATTGACTTACATTGTAAGTCTGGACGGATCTGTTTGCCTCCGCACGGCCAGGCGGACACCCGAACACTGCAAGCTGCATTCAGGTGTCCGCCTGCTGAGCGCAGTACTTGGAACCTCAATTGAGCAATCCCATGTTTGCACTGGTCAAAATGAAATGGGATAGGTAACATTAAATTCTTAGTACGAATAGTGGATTTGTGTTTCCCAATTCGATCCCTAATCGGTTGTGTGGTCTCTCCAATATATAATAAACCACAGGGACATTTTATAAGATAAATCACATTGGTGGATTCACATGTAAAAAAACCTTCAATTGCAAAGGGTCGCCCGCTATGAGGATGATAAAATGTGGAACCTCTAATTATATGGGAACATTGAGAACAGTGCAAACATGGGAATGTGCCCTTACATTGAGTAGCTAACACCATTTGTTTTAATGTCTTCTTTGTACTCCCAATATCAGAATGTACAAGTTTGTCCCTATAACTAGAATTCTTCTTATTGCATATTAGTGGAGGATTTTTGAACTCCTCTATGGTAGGATAAGCCTTCTCCAACAAATGCCAGTGTTTACGAATAATATTATCCAATTTCTGGTTATAGGGATGAAACTTATGTACCAGTGCTACTCTAGATGTATTTTTAGCTAGTTTATCAGGTTTAATAAGTTCTCTTCTAGTTTGACTCAGGATTGAATGGGGTAACCCCTTTGTTCAAATCTCTGAGTCATCTCATTAATCCTGATAAGCTGCATGTCAGGATCAGATACAATACACTGCACTCGCTGATACTGGGATTTCTGGGATAGCTCTTTTTAATGCTGGTTGGTGAGAGCTTGTGAAATGGAGAATGCTGTTCCTGTCCGTATCCTTTCTAAACAGGTCTGTAGATAGCCTGCCATGTTGATCCTTTATCACCATCGTGTCCAGAAAACTAACTTTCTCATTATCATGAACTAAGGTAAATTTTAACCCTAAATTTACCTTAGTTCATGATAATGAGAAAGTTAGTTTTCTGGACACAGGGAGTCAGGGTATAGGCGAGCTACATGTAAAAAAAAAAAAAATGACACCAATGATCTGCACTCCACAGCTTGTCATAATATGGATAACTTTTTTGTAATAAAAGTCCAATCATAATGCTGTGTTATCTGAAAAAGTATCATGATCAGAGTTTTATTACAATAAGGATATCCTTATTATGCTAAGCTCTTGAGTAGAGTTGAGCGAACACCTGGATGTTCGGGTTCGAGAAGTTCGGCCGAACATCCCGGAAATGTTCGGGTTCGGGATCCGAACCCGATCCGAACTTCGTCCCGAACCCGAACCCCATTGAAGTCAATGGGGACCCGAACTTTTCGGCACTAAAACGGCTGTAAAACAGCCCAGGAAAGGGCTAGAGGGCTGCAAAAGGCAGCAACATGTAGGTAAATCCCCTGCAAACAAATGTGGATATGGAAATTAATTAAAATAAAAATTAAATAAATAAAAATTAACCAAAATCAATTGGAGAGAGGTTCCATAGCAGAGAATCTGGCTTCCCGTCACCCACCACTGGAACAGTCCATTCTCAGATATTTAGGCCCCGGCACCCAGGCAGAGGAGAGAGGTCCCGTAACAGAGAATCTGTCTTCATGTCAGCAGAGAATTAGTCTGCATGTCATAGCAGAGAATGAGGCTTCACGTCAGCCACCACTGCAACAGTCCATTGGCATATATTTAGGCCTAGCACACAGGCAGAGGAGAGAGGTCCCGTAACAGAGAATCTGGCTTCATGTCAGCAGAGAATCAGTCTGCATGTCATAGCAGAGAATGAGGCTTCACGTCAGCCACCACTGCAACAGTCCATTGGCATATATTTAGGCCCAGCACACACACAGGCAGAGGAGAGAGGTCCCGTAACAGAGAATCTGGCTTCATGTCAGCAGAGAATCAGTCTGCATGTCATAGCAGAGAATGAGGCTTCACGTCAGCCACCACTGCAACAGTCCATTGGCATATATTTAGGCCCAGCACACACACAGGCAGAGGAGAGAGGTCCCGTAACAGAGAATCTGGCTTCATGTCAGCAGAGAATCAGTCTGCATGTCATAGCAGAGAATCAGGCTTCACGTCAGCCACCACTGCAACAGTCCATTGTCATAAATTTAGGCCCAGCACCCAGGCAGAGGAGAGAGGTCCCGTAACAGACAATCTGGCTTCATGTCAGCAGAGAATTAGTCTGCATGTCATAGCAGAGAATCAGGCTTCATGTCAGCCACCACTGCAACAGTCCATTGGCATATATTTAGGCCTAGCACACAGGCAGAGGAGAGGTTCATTCAACTTTGGGTAGCATCGCAATATAATGGTAAAATGAAAATAAAAATAGGATTGAATGAGGAAGTGCCCTGGAGTCCAATAATATATGGTTATGGGGAGGTAGTTAATGTCTAATCTGGACAAGGGACGGACAGGTCCTGTGGGATCCATGCCTGGTTCATTTTTATGAACGTCAGCTTGTCCACATTGGCTGTAGACAGGCGGCTGCGTTTGTCTGTAATGACGCCCCCTGCCGTGCTGAATACACGTTCAGACAAAACGCTGGCTGCCGGGCAGGCCAGCACCTCCAAGGCATAAAAGGCTAGCTCTGGCCACGTGGACAATTTAGAGACCCAGAAGTTGAATGGGGCCGAACCATCAGTCAGTACGTGGAGGGGTGTGCACACGTACTGTTCCACCATGTTAGTGAAATGTTGCCTCCTGCTAACACGTTGCGTATCAGGTGGTGGTGCAGTTAGCTGTGGCGTGTTGACAAAAGTTTTCCACATCTCTGCCATGCTAACCCTGCCCTCAGAGGAGCTGGCCGTGACACAGCTGCCTTGGCGACCTCTTGCTCCTCCTCTGCCTTGGCCTTGGGCTTCCACTTGTTCCCCTGTGACATTTGGGAATGCTCTCAGTAGCGCGTCTACCAACGTGCGCTTGTACTCGCGCATCTTCCTATCACGCTCCAGTGCAGGAAGTAAGGTGGGCACATTGTCTTTGTAGCGTGGATCCAGCAGGGTGGCAACCCAGTAGTCCGCACAGGTTAAAATGTGGGCAACTCTGCTGTCGTTGCGCAGGCACTGCAGCATGTAGTCGCTCATGTGTGCCAGGCTGCCCAGGGGTAAGGACAAGCTGTCCTCTGTGGGAGGCGTATCGTCATCGTCCTGCCTTTCCCCCCAGCCACGCACCAGTGATGGACCCGAGCTGCGTTGGGTGCCACCCCGCTGTGACCATGCTTCATCCTCATCCTCCTCCACCTCCTCCTCATCCTCGTCCTCCTCGTCCTCCAGTAGTGGGCCCTGGCTGGCCACATTTGTACCTGGCCTCTGCTGTTGCAAAAAACCTCCCTCTGAGTCACTTCGAAGAGACTGGCCTGAAAGTGCTAAAAATGACCCCTCTTCCTCATCCTCCTCCTCCTCCTCCTGGGCCACCTCCTGTTCCATCATCGCCCTAAGTGTTTTCTCAAGGAGACATAGAAGTGGTATTGTAACGCTGATAACGGTGTCATCGCCACTGGCCATGTTGGTGGAGTACTCGAAACAGCGCAACAGGGCACACAGGTCTCGCATGGAGGCCCAGTCATTGGTGGTGAAGTGGTGCTGTTCTGTAGTGCGACTGACCCGTGCGTGCTGCAGCTGAAACTCCACTATGGCCTGCTGCTGCTCGCACAGTCTGTCCAGCATGTGCAAGGTGGAGTTCCACCTGGTGGGCACGTCGCATATGAGGCGGTGAGCGGGAAGGCCGAAGTTACGCTGTAGCGCAGACAGGCGAGCAGCGGCAGGATGTGAACGCCGGAAGCGCGAACAGACGGCCCGCACTTTATGCAGCAGCTCTGACATGTCGGGGTAGTTGTGAATGAACTTCTGCACCACCAAATTCAGCACATGCGCCAAGCAAGGGATGTGCGTCAAATTGGCTAGTCCCAGAGCTGCAACGAGATTTCGCCCATTATCACACACCACCAGGCCGGGCTTGAGGCTCACCGGCAGCAACCACTCGTCGGTCTGTTGTTCAATACCCCGCCACAACTCCTGTGCGGTGTGGGGCCTGTCCCCCAAACATATGAGTTTCAGAATGGCCTGCTGACGTTTACCCCGGGCTGTGCTGAAGTTGGTGGTGAAGGTGTGTGGCTGACTGGATGAGCAGGTGGAAGAAGAGGAGGAGGAAGCCGAGAAGGAGGAGGTGGCAACAGGAGGCAAAGAATGTTGCCCTGCGATCCTTGGCGGCGGCAGGACGTGCGCCAAACAGCTCTCCGCCTGGGGCCCAGCTGCCACTACATTTACCCAGTGTGCAGTTAGGGAGATATAGCGTCCCTGGCCGTGCTTACTGGTCCACGTATCTGTGGTTAGGTGGACCTTGCTACAGATGGCGTTGCGCAGTGCACACTTGATTTTATCGGATACTTGGTTGTGCAGGGAAGGCACGGCTCTCTTGGAGAAGTAGTGCCGGCTGGGAACAACATACTGTGGGACAGCAAGCGACATGAGCTGTTTGAAGCTGTCTGTGTCCACCAGCCTAAATGACAGCATTTCATAGGCCAGTAGTTTAGAAATGCTGGCATTCAGGGCCAGGGATCGAGGGTGGCTAGGTGGGAATTTACGCTTTCTATCAAATGTTTGTGAGATGGAGAGCTGAACGCTGGCGTGTGACATGGTTGAGACGCTTGGTGACGGAGGTGGTGGTGGTGGTGTTGGTGGTACATCCCCTGTTTGCTGGGCGGCAGGTGCCAACGTTCCTCCAGAGGCGGAGGAAGAGGCCGAGGCGGCAGCAGCAGAATAGGCCGAGGCGGCAGCAGCAGAAGAGGTAGCAGGGGGAGCCTGAGTGACTTCCTTGGTTTTAAGGTGTTTACTCCACTGCAGTTCATGCTTTGCATGCAGGTGCCTGGTCATGCAGGTTGTGCTCAGGTTCAGAACGTTAATGCCTCGCTTCAGGCTCTGATGGCACAGCGTGCAAACCACTCGGGTCTTGTCGTCAGCACATTGTTTGAAGAAGTGCCATGCCAGGGAACTCCTTGAAGCTGCCTTTGGGGTGCTCGGTCCCAGATGGCGGCGGTCAGTAGCAGGCGGAGTCTCTTGGCGGCGGGTGTTCTGCTTTTGCCCACTGCTCCCTCTTTTGCTACGCTGTTGGCTCGGTCTCACCACTGCCTCTTCCTCCGAACTGTGAAAGTCAGTGGCACGACCTTCATTCCATGTGGGGTCTAGGACCTCATCGTCCCCTGCATCGTCTTCCACCCAGTCTTGATCCCTGACCTCCTGTTCAGTCTGCACACTGCAGAAAGACGCAGCAGTTGGCACCTGTGTTTCGTCATCATCAGAGACATGCTGAGGTGGTATTCCCATGTCCTCATCATCAGGAAACATAAGTGGTTGTGCGTCAGTGCATTCTATGTCTTTCACCGCTGGGGAAGGGCTAGGTGGATGCCCTTGGGAAACCCTGCCAGCGGAGTCTTCAAACAGCATAAGAGACTGCTGCATAACTTGAGGCTGAGACAGTTTCCCTGGTATGCATGGGGGTGATGTGACAGACTGATGGGGTTGGTTTTCAGGCGCCATCTGTGCGCTTTCTGCAGAAGACTGGGTGGGAGATAATGTGAACGTGCTGGATCCACTGTCGGCCACCCAATTGACTAATGCCTGTACCTGCTCAGGCCTTACCATCCTTAGAACGGCATTGGGCCCCACCATATATCGCTGTAAATTCTGGCGGCTACTGGGACCTGAGGTAGTTGGTACACTAGGACGTGTGGATGTGGCAGAACGGCCACGTCCTCTCCCAGCACCAGAGGGTCCACTAACACCACCACGACCATGTCCACGTCCGCGTCCCTTACTAGATGTTTTTCTCATTGTTATGGTTCACCACAACAACAAATATATTATTTGGCCCAATGTATTGTATTCAAATTCAGCGGGATATAAATTTGAGGCCTAGTATTTAGTGCTTTGACGGACACTAAATATCTTGCCCAGCAACAACAGTACAGTGGTGGGTAACGAGAGATTTAGAGGGATTTAAATTTGAGGCCTAGTATTTAGGCGCTGGGTCACCGGTATGGATTTAGTGACAGAATTAGACTTGGAAATGCACAGAAGCGTGTGTGTGAAGTTATTCTGAATGACCCTATGTGCACCTTCAATATTATATACCCTTTTAGGGATAGATTTCAAATAGCTCTGATATAGCAGAAACCACTAAATTATGAAATTGCTAAATTGGGAATTGTACTTCAACCCAGAACAAAAAATGTGCTTTGACGGACACTAAATATCTTGCCCAGCAACAACAGTACAGCGGTGGGTAACGAGAGATTTAGAGGGATTTAAATTTGAGGCCTAGTATTTAGGCGCTGGGTCACCGGTATGGATTTAGTGACAGAATTAGACTTGGAAATGCACAGAAGCGTGTGTGTGAAGTTATTCTGAATGACCCAATGTGCACCTTGAATATTATATACCCTTTTTGGGATAGATTTCAAATAGCTCTGATATAGCAGGAACCACTAAATTATGAAATTGCTAAATTGGGAATTGTACTTCAACCCAGAACAAAAAATGTGCTTTGACGGACACTAAATATCTTGCCCAGCAACAACAGTACAGCGGTGGGTAACGAGAGATTTAGAGGGATTTAAATTTGAGGCCTAGTATTTAGGCGCTGGGTGACAGGTATGGGTTTAGTGACAGAATTAGACTTGGAAATACACAGTAGCGGGTGTGTGTGAAGTTATTCTGAATGACCCAATGTGCACCTTCAATATTATATACCCTTTTTGGGATAGATTTCAAATAGCTCTGATATAGCAGGAACCACTAAATTATGAAATTGCTAAATTGGGAATTGTACTTCAACCCAGAACAAAAAATGTGCTTTGACGGACACTAAATATCTTGCCCAGCAACAACAGTACAGTGGTGGGTAACGAGAGATTTAGAGGGATTTAAATTTGAGGCCTAGTATTTAGGCGCTGGGTCACCGGTATGGATTTAGTGACAGAATTAGACTTGGAAATGCACAGAAGCGTGTGTGTGAAGTTATTCTGAATGACCCAATGTGCACCTTGAATATTATATACCCTTTTAGGGATAGATTTCAAATAGCTCTGATATAGCAGGAACCACTAAATTATGAAATTGCTAAATTGGGAATTGTACTTCAACCCAGAACAAAAAATGTGCTTTGACGGACACTAAATATCTTGCCCAGCAACAACAGTACAGCGGTGGGTAACGAGAGATTTAGAGGGATTTAAATTTGAGGCCTAGTATTTAGGCGCTGGGTGACAGGTATGGGTTTAGTGACAGAATTAGACTTGGAAATACACAGTAGCGGGTGTGTGTGAAGTTATTCTGAATGACCCAATGTGCACCTTCAATATTATATACCCTTTTAGGGATAGATTTCAAATAGCTCTGATATAGCAGAAACCACTAAATTATGAAATTGCTAAATTGGGAATTGTACTTCAACCCAGAACAAAAAATGTGCTTTGACGGACACTAAATATCTTGCCCAGCAACAACAGTACAGCGGTGGGTAACGAGAGATTTAGAGGGATTTAAATTTGAGGCCTAGTATTTAGGCGCTGGGTCACCGGTATGGATTTAGTGACAGAATTAGACTTGGAAATGCACAGAAGCGTGTGTGTGAAGTTATTCTGAATGACCCTATGTGCACCTTCAATATTATATACCCTTTTAGGGATAGATTTCAAATAGCTCTGATATAGCAGAAACCACTAAATTATGAAATTGCTAAATTGGGAATTGTACTTCAACCCAGAACAAAAAATGTGCTTTGACGGACACTAAATATCTTGCCCAGCAACAACAGTACAGTGGTGGGTAACGAGAGATTTAGAGGGATTTAAATTTGAGGCCTAGTATTTAGGCGCTGGGTCACCGGTATGGATTTAGTGACAGAATTAGACTTGGAAATGCACAGAAGCGTGTGTGTGAAGTTATTCTGAATGACCCTATGTGCACCTTCAATATTATATACCCTTTTAGGGATAGATTTCAAATAGCTCTGATATAGCAGAAACCACTAAATTATGAAATTGCTAAATTGGGAATTGTACTTCAACCCAGAACAAAAAATGTGCTTTGACGGACACTAAATATCTTGCCCAGCAACAACAGTACAGCGGTGGGTAACGAGAGATTTAGAGGGATTTAAATTTGAGGCCTAGTATTTAGGCGCTGGGTGACAGGTATGGGTTTAGTGACAGAATTAGACTTGGAAATACACAGTAGCGGGTGTGTGTGAAGTTATTCTGAATGACCCAATGTGCACCTTCAATATTATATACCCTTTTTGGGATAGATTTCAAATAGCTCTGATATAGCAGGAACCACTAAATTATGAAATTGCTAAATTGGGAATTGTATTTCAACCCAGAACAAGAAATGTGCTTGAACGGACACTAAATAACTCGCCCAGCTACAGCACTAGGGACAGATTTAGCTGGATATAAATTTGAGGCCTAGTATTTAGGCGCTGGGTGACCGGTATGGATTTAGTGACAGAATTAGACTGGGATATGGCCAAAAAATGAACAGACTATTGCTGGTTAAATGCACTTGGTGTGACAGCTTCACCCTGATGTAGGCTTTAGCCAAAAAACAACCACACCATTGAGGGTTAAATGCACTTGGTGACAGGCGCAGCTTGCCCCTGATTTTGTATATGGCCAAAAAATGAACAGACTATTGCTGGTTAAATGCACTTGGTGTGACAGCTTCACCCTGATGTAGGCTTTAGCCAAAAAACAACCACACCATTGAGGGTTAAATGCACTTGGTGACAGGCGCAGCTTGCCCCTGATTTTGTATATGGCCAAAAAATGAACAGACTATTGCTGGTTAAATGCACTTGGTGTGACAGCTTCACCCTGATGTAGGCTTTAGCCAAAAAACAACCACACCATTGAGGGTTAAATGCACTTGGTGACAGGCGCAGCTTGCCCCTGATTTTGTATATGGCCAAAAAATGAACAGACTATTGCTGGTTAAATGCACTTGGTGTGACAGCTTCACCCTGATGTAGGCTTTAGCCAAAAAACAACCACACCATTGAGGGTTAAATGCACTTGGTCGCAGCTTGTGCTGGCGCACCACAAGACACAAAATGGCCGCCGATCACCCCAGAAAAATGAGACTGACAAACGGTCTGTGCAGCCTAAAAACAGTGAGCAATTGAGGATCAGCAGCTCAATGATCCACAGCTGCAGATCGATCAGTTAATCAAGTCCTTTGGAGGAGTTAATCTGCCTAATCTCGCCCTACTGTCGCAGCCGCAACCTCTCCCTACGCTAATCAGAGCAGAGTGACGGGCGGCGCTATGTGACTCCAGCTTAAATAGAGGCTGGGTCACATGGTGCTCTGGCCAATCACAGCCATGCCAATAGTAGGCATGGCTGTGATGGCCTCTTGGGGCAAGTAGTATGACGCTTGTTGATTGGCTGCTTTGCAGCCTTTCAAAAAGCGCCAAGAAAGCGTCACAAAAGCGCGAAGAAAGCGACGAACACCGAACCCGAACCCGGACTTTTACGAAAATGTCCGGGTTCGGGTCCGTGTCACGGACACCCCAAAATTCGGTACGAACCCGAACTATACAGTTCGAGTTCGCTCATCCCTACTCTTGAGCTTTGATTGGTGTTTTGTTTTTTGTTTTTACAAAGAACTTGTATCCTAAATGAACAGCGTCTCTGTGTGGGTCAAAACATCCTATTTTGAAAATTTCCTCTAGAACTACTACTATCTATCTTCTATGGAAAGAAATGACTGTTTACCACCAGGTGATGGAGGCATTGGCATTCAACATGGTGATCTTTTGTTGCTAAGGAAGAATGGACAGTCTGCCAGTGAAAGCCTGGCATATGAACTATAATTCCAAGCTGGTGTATAAGTCAGGCCATTTAGGATCAGAGAGGCGCCAAAATTACTAAGAGATGTGCGCCTTTTAATAAATGTGGCACATCCCAAACAAGCAAACCAAATTACTAAGACTGTCATAGAAAATGCCTGTCTTAGTAAAGCAGGGCCCTAGAGTCTCATATATGAAAACTGCTACAAAAAATGGAAGGGCTATAGCAGACAATCAGATTGTATGATTTGTTGTTCTTGATGGCTTTTGCAGCTATTAATAAAACTTAGTTATTTATCTAGAATAATAATGCAAAAAAAGGGAATTTTGCACCTCTGGTTTTTTTTCTAGACAAAGTCATAACAGCATAAGGGTGGCTTTGTTGTATTCACTTTAAATACAGTGGGGCAAAAAAGTATTAAGTCAGCCACCAATTGTGCACGTTCTCCCACTAAGGCCTCTTTCACACTACCGTATGGCTATTTAAGTGTTTTGCAGGTCCGTTTTTCACGGATCCATTGTTCAGTTTTTTTTGTTTCCATTGTGTTTCTGTTTCAGTTCTGTTTTTCTGTTCCGTTTTTCCGTATGGCATATACAGTATAAAGTAATTACATAGAACAAATTGGGCTGGGCATAAAATTTTCAATAGATGGTTCCGCAAAAAACGGAACGGATACGGAAGACATACGGATGCATTTACGTATGCATTCAGTTTTTTTTGTGGACCCATTGACTTTAATGGAGCTACGGAAGGTGATTTGCGGCCAAATATAGGACATGTTCTATCTTTGCACGGAACAGAGAAACGGAAACACAGAAAGAAATTTTCATCATAGATACACTTCAACTATGAGAGACAGAATGGGGGAGAGAATATAGGAAATCACATTGTAGGATTTCTTATGAATTAATTGGTAAATTCCTCGGTAAAATAAGTATTTGGTCACCTACAAACAAACAAGATTTCTGGCTCTAACAGACCTGTAACTTCTTCTTTAAGAGGCTCCTCTGTCCTCCACTCATTACCTGTATTAATGGCACCTGTTTGAACTTGTTAACAGTATAAAAGACACCTGTCCACAACCTCAAACAGTCACACTCGAAACTCCACTATGGCCAAGACCAAAGAGCTGTCGAAGGAAACCAGAAACAAAATTGTAGACCTGCACCAGGCTGGGAAGACTGAATCTGCAATAGGCAAGCAGCTTAGTGTGAAGAAATCAACTGTGGGAGCAATTATTAGAAAATGGAAGACATACAAGACCACTGATAATGTCCCTCGATCTGGGGCTCCACGCAAGATCTCACCCCATGGGGTCAAAATGATCACAAGAACGGTGATCAAAAATCCCAGAACCACATGGGGGACCTAGTGAATGACATGCAGAGAGCTGGGGCCAAAGTAACAAAGGCTACCATCAGTAACACACTACGTCGCCGGGGACTCAAATCCAGCAGTGCCAGACATGTCCCCCTGCTTAAGCCAGTACCTGCCCAGGCCTGTCTGAAGTTTTCTAGAGAGCATTTGGATGATTCAGAAGAGGATTGGGAGAATGTCATATGGTCAGATGAAACCAAAGTAGAACTTTTTGGTAAAAACTCAACTTGTCATGTTTGTGTCATGGAACCATGAACCAGACGTACAACAAGAGATAAGTGGAAAATAAGAAGGTTTTATTGAAGAGCAAGCCGTAAGCAAAGTCCGAACGGATGGCTAAACCGAAGCCGGGTCTTGCGGAGACAGAGGTCAGGAACCAGAAGGGTAGTCAGACGAAGCCAGGATCAGGAACTAACGGGGTAGTCAGACGAAGCCGGAACCAACGGGGTAGTCAGACGAAGCCGGAATCAGGAACCAACGGGGTAGTCAGACGAGGCCAGGATCAGGAACCAGAAGCAGCAGCAGTCTTGGAAGCATGTGAACACAGGAGGACCAAGCAAGGAACTGAAGCCACAGACCTCCTATATATATGAGCTAGGCATCCAGCTCCTCCCAGTGGGAAGGAGGAGCCGCAGGGTGGGAGGCTACAAGAAAACCCAGAAACCAAGATGGCCGCCAGCACATGTCAAACGAAGGGAACAGCAAGGAGGTAAGACCATGACAGTACCTCCCCCTCAAGAGCCCCTCCTCCGCGGAGTACGGAACGGTTTCTGAGGGAAGCGTGCGTGGAAGGCTCGGAGCAAGACAGGAGCATGGACATCTGCGGAGGGAACCCAGGAACGCTCCTCTGGACCATAACCACGCCAATGGACCAAAAACTGCACCCGGCCGCGGACCAGGCGTGAGTCCAGGATATTGCTCACCTCATACTCCTCACGATTGCCCACTTGGACCGGACGAGGCCGAGGAATCGAGGAAGTGAAACGATTACACACCAGTGGCTTCAACAGGGAGACATGAAACACGTTGGAGATCCGCATGCCAGGAGGAAGCGCAAGGGCATAGGCTACCGGGTTTACCCTGCGAAGCACTCGGAAGGGACCAACAAAGCGAGGCGCCAGCTTGGGAGTGGGCACTCGAAGGTTGAGGTTGCGGGTGGACAACCATACGCGGTCTCCGACCTGGTAGGAAGGAGCGGCCGCTCGTCTGCGATCAGCCTGGAGTTTCTGGCGCTGCGCAGAGACCTCAAGGGACCTCTGGATCTGTACCCAAGAAGCACGTAGGACGGAAAGGTGATCCTCCACAGCCGGAATATCCTGGGGAGAGAATACCTCCGGTAACACGGCAGGTTGGAACCCATAATTGGCCATGAAGGGAGACGTCCCAGAGGAAGAGTTCACCGCCGTGTTCCTGGCAAACTCAGCCCAAGGCAGGAGGTCAACCCAATTGTCTTGGTGATCGGAGACATAGCAACGAAGGAATTGCTCCAAGGCCTGATTGGATCGTTCTGCGGCCCCATTGGACTGAGGGTGGTAGGCCGAGGAGAAAGAGAGATGAATCCCCAACTGGGAGCAAAAGGCGCGCCAGAACCTGGACACAAACTGACTCCCCCGATCCGACACAATCTCCTTGGGCAAACCGTGCAACCGGAAGACCTCCCTGGCAAAAATCGAGGCCAACTCTTGTGCAGAGGGTAACTTCTTGAGAGGAACACAGTGGCACATTTTGGAAAACCGATCCACTATCATGAGAATGACTGTATGGCCTCGGGATGCAGGGAGGTCCACAATGAAATCCATCCCCAGGTGTGACCATGGACGCTCCCCGGTGGCTATGGGTTGCAAAAGGCCCAACGGAAGGTGCCGAGGGGACTTACTCTGGGCA
Source organism: Bufo gargarizans (assembly GCF_014858855.1). Taxonomy (NCBI): domain Eukaryota; kingdom Metazoa; phylum Chordata; class Amphibia; order Anura; family Bufonidae; genus Bufo; species Bufo gargarizans. Next base: position 271,142,162 of record NC_058083.1, read on the forward strand.
CAAACGGAGCATGCCGCTACATATGCGGCGATGTCGGAACGTAGGGAAGGCCACCAGAACAGACGTGAAACAGCCCAGGACAGCTGATTCTTTCCAGGATGCCCCGCGGCCTTGGAGTTATGGTAGGTTCGCAACAACCGAGTGCGCAACTCCTCAGGCACAAAACACCTGCCGTTGGGTCTCCCAGAGGGAGCACCAGATTGAGCCGCCAAAATCTGCTCACCCAGGGGAGAGGTCAGGCTGGTGCGAATGGCGGCCAGGATCTGATTCGGAGGTATGACCGAAGTCGGAATCGACTCCTCCCCGGACAGCTCGGAGTACTGCCGTGATAAGGCATCCGCTCTGATGTTCTTGGAACCGGGTAGGTAGGAGACCACGTAATTAAAACGTGACAAGAACAGAGCCCATCTGGCCTGACGTGGTGTCAATCTCTTGGCCTCAGAGAGGTAGGTCAGATTCTTGTGGTCCGTCAGGATGAGAACCGGAACCACCGAGCCCTCGAGCAAGTGCCTCCATTCTTTAAGGGCCTGCACGATGGCCAATAACTCCCTGTCACCAATCTGATAGTTGCACTCCGCGGAAGACAGTTTCCGGGAGTAAAACCCACAAGGAAGCAGAGGACCCTCCGGTGTTCTACGCTGAGACAGGAGGGCGCCTACTCCCGTCTCAGACGCGTCCACCTCAAGGACAAACGGCAACCCAGGGTTGGGATGCGACAGAATCGGAGCCGACACAAAGGCGGACTTTAGAGCCTCAAAAGCTCGGATGGCCTCGGGCGGCCAGACCTGGGGATTGCTGCCCTTCCTGGTCAGATCCGTGAGAGGCTTGGCTAGCATGGAAAAGTCCCTGATGAACTTCCGATAATAATTGGCGAAGCCCAAAAAGCGCTGCAGGGCACGAAGACCACTGGGCTGGGGCCACTGTAAGACAGCCGAAACCTTCTCAGGATCCATGGAGAACCCCTCAGCGGAAATGATGTAACCTAAGAAGGTTACCTGGGATCGGTGAAACTCGCATTTCTCAAGCTTACCGAACAGCTTGTTCTCTCGTAACCGTTGCAACACTCGTCTGACATCCAGAACGTGGGCCTCCATGGATTCAGAATATACCAAGATGTCATCCAAATAGACCACCACACACTGCTGCAACAGGTCACGGAAAACATCGTTGATGAATTCCTGGAAGACTGCGGGCGCATTGCACAACCCAAAGGGCATAACCAAGGATTCATAATGACCGGTCCTGGTGTTAAACGCGGTCTTCCACTCATCGCCCGCCTTGATCCTTACCAGGTTATATGCCGCCCTCAGGTCGAGTTTGGTAAAGACCGTGGCCCCTTTGAGGCGATCGAACAGCTCGGAAATCAAGGGTATCGGGTAAGCGTTCTTTATCGTGATGCGATTGAGACCCCTGTAATCGATGCAAGGCCTCAATTCACCGCCCTTCTTTTTCACAAAGAAAAATCCAGCCCCTGCCGGGGACGAGGATTTGCGAATGTGTCCGCGTGAAAGCGCCTCCCTCACGTACTCCTCCATGGCCTCATTCTCCGCTACCGACAGTGGATAGACTTTGCCACGAGGAGGAACGGCACCAGATTGTAACTCTATGGCACAATCGTATGGGCGGTGCGGAGGTAGGGCAACCGCACGCACCTTATCGAATACATCCCGGTACTCCTCGTATTCAGGAGGCAACAGAGAGTCCGAGGAAGTACTCAGCAACTTGACAGACCCATGGATGCAACTAGCCCCACACTGCGGTGACCACGAGAGGATCTCGGCCGATTTCCAATCGAAAGTCGGATTATGCTTCTGGAGCCAGGGGTACCCCAAGACCACCGAGTAGTGTGGAGACGAAATAACCTGGAGACAGACCGACTCTCTGTGAACGGCACCAATGGCCATCCCCACTGGAAGGGTCTCATGAGTCACGTGTGGCGGCAGAAGGGGTCTGCCGTCTATCGCCTCAAGAGCCAGTGGGGAACCTCGAGGCTGCAGAGGAATGGAATTGGCGGCAGCGAACACACTATCAATGAACAAACCACCAGCACCAGAGTCCACCAACGCCTGGGTCGTCACCGAGCCCCCGACCCAGGAGAGGACAACAGTAATCAGTGGTTTGTCAACACGGGAAACCGGGGACGAGGAGACTCCACCCAAGATCTGCCCCCGACAGGATCTCAGGTGCGAGCGTTTCCCGGACGGTTCGGGCATGCCAACCGAAAATGCCCACCGAGACCACAGTACATGCATCGGCCCTCGCGTCTCCGGAGTACCCTCTCCCCCTCGGACAGGCGAGCAAACCCCAGCTGCATGGGTTCACCCCCAGACAAGTCATCCCCAGGAGGCGTGGGAGGAGAGGGAGGCACGGGTGGGACAGCAAACGTAGGCGCCAATCTGTTAGAAGGCCTCCGCAGGCTCTCCTTAAAGGAAGGTCTCTCCCTGAGTCTGGTGTCAATCAAAATCAGGAAAGAAATAAGAGACTCGAGCTCCACTGGTAGGTCCTTAGCTGCAACCTCATCCTTCAAGGCATCCGAGAGACCATGAGAGAAAGCAGCGACCAGAGCCTCATTATTCCAGCCCACCTCTGCTGCCAGGGTACGAAACTCAATGGCGTATTCAGCTACGGATCGTGAACCCTGTCTGATGGACATAAGGAGCTTCGCAGCAGAGGCAGCACGAGCCGGCACATCGAATACCTTCCGAAGAGAAGCAACAAAACCGGAAAACTCGGCAACCACCGGATTGTTGTTCTCCCATAAAGGGCTGGCCCAGGCCAAGGCCTTGTCCGAGAGCAGCGAGATCAAGAAGCCCACCTTTGATCTCTCAGTAGGAAAGGCATGTGGCAGCAACTCGAAGTAAATGCCCACCTGGTTAAGGAAACCTCGGCACTGAGTTGGCTCTCCCCCAAAGCGCTGTGGAAGGGGGGCAGAAGCGGTCATACCCTGAAACACCACAGGCGCAGCAACAGGTGTCAGGGTAGACTCTGGCGCAACAACCGGAGCGGCAGTAGGAGCGGGCCCAGGAGCGACAACCGACCCATCGGCAACGGAAGCTAAATGAGCCGTGCGTTCAAGCAGGGTTTGCAACGCCACAGCGAACCGACCCAACAGGTGATCCTGCTGATCAAGTCTGGCAACCAGCGTAGGTAGCGAGGGTGGCCCTGTACCGTCAGAATTCATGGCTTGGTCCTAATGTCATGGAACCATGAACCAGACGTACAACAAGAGATAAGTGGAAAATAAGAAGGTTTTATTGAAGAGCAAGCCGTAAGCAAAGTCCGAACGGATGGCTAAACCGAAGCCGGGTCTTGCGGAGACAGAGGTCAGGAACCAGAAGGGTAGTCAGACGAAGCCAGGATCAGGAACCAACGGGGTAGTCAGACGAAGCCGGAACCAACGGGGTAGTCAGACGAAGCCGGAATCAGGAACCAACGGGGTAGTCAGACGAGGCCAGGATCAGGAACCAGAAGCAGCAGCAGTCTTGGAAGCATGTGAACACAGGAGGACCAAGCAAGGAACTGAAGCCACAGACCTCCTATATATATGAGCTAGGCATCCAGCTCCTCCCAGTGGGAAGGAGGAGCCGCAGGGTGGGAGGCTACAAGAAAACCCAGAAACCAAGATGGCCGCCAGCACATGTCAAACGAAGGGAACAGCAAGGAGGTAAGACCATGACAGTTTGGAGGAGAAAGAATGCTGTGTTGCATCCAAAGAACACCATACCTACTGTGAAGCATGAGGATGGAAACATCATGTTTTGGGGCTGTTTTTCTGCAAAGGGACCAGGATGACTGATTTGTGTAAAGGAAAGAATGAATAGGGCCATGTGAGGAGGTTTTCACTCAAAATCTCATGATACATCAGCAAGGGTATTGAAGATGAAACATGGCTGGGTCTTTCAGCAGGACAATGATCACAAACACACCGCCCAGGCAATGTATGAGTGGCTTCATAAGAAGCATTTCAAGGTCCTGGAGCGCCTAGCCAGTCTCCAGATCTCAACCCCATAGAAAATCTTTGGAGGGAGTTGAAAGTCCGTGTTGCCCAGCGACAGCCCCAAAACATCAATGAGATCTGCATGGAGGAAAGGGCCAAAATACCAGCAACAGTGAATACCTTGTGAAGACTTACAGAAAACGTTTGACCTCTGTCATTTCCAACAAACAGTATAAAACAAAGTATTGAGATGAACTTTTGATATTGACCAAATACTTATTTTCCACCATAACTTGCAAATAAATTCTTAAAAAATCTGACAATGTGATTTTCTGGATTTTTTCTCATTATGTTTCTCATAGTTGAGGTATACCTATGATGAAAATTACAGGCCTCTCATCTTTTTAAGTGGGAGAACTTGCACAATTGGTGGCTGACTAAATACTTTTTTGCCCCTCTGTAGATTCAAAGCTTTTGCTGTATAAATTCATACTAAACAGGAGTCTAACCATTTTTTTTTAGGAAAAGGGCTCAAAATCTTCTGCTTTCCTTTATGCAGCCCTGGAGTTAAAGGGTCACTGAGTTTTCAAAAGTTTTGATCGGTAGCGTTCTGAGTACTGACACCGCCACTGATTGCTAGAACGAGGAGAGAGAAGCCCTTGCATATCACACTCTCTCTCCCTTTGCTGTAGGAAACAGGCTCAATAGAAGTCTATGGGACTTTCTCATTTCTGTCCTCTGCAGCAAGGAGAGAGAGAACATTATGCAAGCACTTTTTCTACCTAGTTCTAGCAACCAAAACTTTTGATAAGTCTTTATGATATATGAAAACTCAATAACCCTTTAAGTGATAACAATCTGACTGTCTACAACAATCACTAGGCGATGCCCGCTGCATCGCCTAGGGAGTATTAAATATTCCCTTTGAAATCAATTAGTACAATATAAATACTTACGCAAAAGGCTCCACTTAGTGATAGCCGCCAACAGCTTTTTAGGTAAGCTTGCCTGTTTTGGATATCCCCCTAGGAAGTAGGATATTACTTCACAAGATGCTTTCCTATAAGATTTCCATAATATATCGACAGAAACATTTATTTGCTGGGCCATTTCATCTAGTCAGAATCTTTTCTTCAAATATAGTGAGGAAAGGGCTCTGCTAGTGTTTATACCTTTGCAGTTTTAGGGTACATTTTATATTTAAAAGAATGTACGGACTTCTTGCTCAGGTACAGTATTTTTGTCTTTGAAAGTTCATCCCTTATTTCCAGCATGTAAAACATACAGTAACCTTTTCTGTAAAATGAATATCAACTGTTATCTGGGGCCTATAGCACTGTAGATTCATTCTTTTTTCTACATAGTTTCCATGGTGATTGCCTACACAGTATCAAAGCTTACAATTACAATGCACTAATGTCAGTTTTGAGATGAGTACTTGTCTCTTTACTCTCTTAGTGTTCATTATCTGAAACTAGCTGTAGAGGATTTCAGGTGAAGACCCACGTGACATGATGCAGAACTTGCTTACTGGTATCCACATGTAGACAATGCTGTAGTCTAAGGAAGTAGGGATCTGCTGTTAAAGGAAACCTGTCATCAACTTTATGCTGACCGTGCTGAGGGCAGTATAAAGTACTGACAGAAATGCTGATGTCAGCGATGTGTCACTCATGAGCTAAAAGTAAGTGGTTGCCGAGAACCAGCATCATAATCATTGCAGCCCAGGCCTTGAAAAGAGTCAAATCTGCTTGTGAAGAGTCATGGTTATTCCTAATCTCCTGCTCTCTCCCATCTGCTGATGATTGGCAGTTCTCTCCTAGAGAGAAAGGGAGAAAACTAGGTAGAAGACTGTCAGTCATCAGCAGGTGGGCAGGAGAGCAGGAATTCATGAATAACCAGGAGTTTTTTTTAAGGTAGATTTGATTATTTTCAAGGCCTGGGCTGCAATGATTATGATGCTGGTTCTCGGTAACCACTTACTTTTAGCTGATGAGTGACACATCGCTGACATCAGCATTTCTGTCAGTACTTTATACTGCCCTCAGTACAGTCAGCATAAAGTTGATGACAGGTCCCCCTTAAAAATAAGAAGTGACAGGATGGAGTATATACACAGTTGAGTCACATTATTATGACCACCAGCTAATATCCAGAATAACCTCCATGTGCAGCATGGACAGGAGCTTGACGGGCTAGGAGTATCTCAGTAAGGTCCTGGTAGGTTGTCACAGGTATCTGGAGCCATGTTGACTGCAGTGCATTTCATAGCTGCTGGAGGGTGTGTGGGGGAAAAGCTGCTCCACTATAGCGAGATTGTCCGCCCTTGCGCACCCTCGTATCCCGATATTCACCTCTCATATCAGTAGCACATGGTGCTCCACAGTTTCTACATCACTTATTCCCAATAGTTTCTAAACACTGCGAGACCTCGGCGCATGTCTTATCAAACGGCTTTTGTGGGTGCACGTCCCCTTACTGATTCCTTCCACCCAAGGACACATGAATTAATGTCTGTTTTGGTATATTTTTTATTTTATCTTTTTGTGTTCACATTTATAGCTTGATAAAGGGCAACGAACTGGTCCCGAAACGTTGCAATAAGCAATAAATGTTTTCATGAGATTGTACCACTGGTAAAATAAAGATTTAATTCAAAGCTATTTGCTGTCCTTGGTGTTCTGTCTCCGAATCACTGATACAACTTATTCCCAATAGTGCCATTTGTCCACTCACAATACAATTTAACCTCAGCAGGACATGAACAAACTGCGTTTCAGAACCTGCCACCCTTGGCCTGAAAGCCAATTATAATCCCTTTTTGCAATTCTGATAAATTGGTCTTTTTGCCTAAGACAGGGATATGTGTGCAGACAACCTATTGCATACCTTATATACCCATCAAGCCAGCTCGCAACATGTGACTTCTCTCAGCTCACCAAGCATAGCTCCGTACATTGTATAGCACCTCTCTGCTTCGTATCGCAGCTCAGCCCCATTAACTTCTATGGGGCAGAGCTGGGCCTACGCCATGTGACCGATGAACCTGATATCACATGGCCTGAGCAAAGATGAGAGAAGGCCGCGACGCTACAGTGAGCAGCACTGCCTTCTCAAAGAGAGGGGTCCCAGGTGATAGACCACCCACCTATCAGATACTGATGACATATCTAGAGGATAGTCCAATCTTTTCTAAGTGATGGTCTATCTTCAGCTGTTCGCCTGCAGCTCAATGGGAGAAGTGATGATTGATGTTCACTATAAGGGCTCGTTCACACGAACATGTGAAGCCCGTGCCCGTGCTGTGGACTGCAAATTGCGGTCCGCAGTGCATGGGCACTGTCCGTGGGGCAGGCGTATGGGGATCGCAGACCTATTCACTTAAATGGGTCCATGATCCTTCAGTTCCGCAAAAATATAGAGCAAGTACAGAAGCACAGAACCCCAGAAAGCACTCAGTAGTGCTTCCGTAGTGTTCCGTACTTCCGTTCTGCATCTCCGAATTTGTGGACCCATTGAAATGAATGGGTCTGCATCTGTGATGTGGAATGGCCACGGAACAGAGCCCGTGTATTGCGGATCCGCAAATACAGTCTGCAATACGGCAACGGGCATCACACGTTCATGTGAACGAGCCCTAATGTTGATGCCACATAAAATGCAGTTGGCCATAAAAACAGCATACTTTAGGCCACCTGCCTTTCTTGCTGCTTTTTTGGGTGTTTTTTTCTTTTCTTTTTTTTTTTGCATCAGGGTGAATTATAAAACTGTCTAAAAGAAAAACTCTGGTGGTAATTTATTAACTTGAAATACGCCTATATTAGGCATATTTTAGGCGCAGATTAATTGTGCCACAATCTGCGACCTTTCCCCGCTCACGCCAAGTCTAAAAAAGTGGGAATGGCGTGGAAGGGGACGGGCCAGAAGATCCACCTCATTCATCATTTTATATGCCAGGTTTTGACGTAGAAAATGGTCTATATGTAAGACAGCTAGGAAGCCGGCTTACATTTAGAAGCGGTGTTGGATGCGCCGCTTTATTAAGACCGGCGCCTAAAACTCTGCTCTTAATAAATGACCCCCTATATTTGCTGCCCATAGCAACTAATCACACATTTTCTACTACACAATAAAAGGCAAGGTGTAATTTGTTGTCATAGGCAACAAATACAGTTTTTCCTTTAGACAGTTTTCATATATCTGTCCCATTGTCTATTATCATTAGTTTTCCCTATGGAAAAGGTTCTGTGAGCACCTGAAAAAATGCCACAGCATGCACCCTTTTTTTTAAAAAAAAGTCAGAAACAAAAAAATGCCACCTAATTAACAAAAACGCCAGAAGCAATAAACGCTTTGGCATACTGTGTTTCATATTTCCCCTAGATCTTCAGCTAACATCTGGATCTGATGCAAAAACCTACATGTGAACCCACCCTGAAGGCCCTTAGAGTGACTGGTTGATGCGATGTAGTTGTTTCTTGCTTCTGTGTTGTGAGTCTCCCATTTCACGTCATCCAGTATACTCATTTGGATATGTTGATACAAGTCAGGGGAATGTACTGAACAGAAAACTGTGCTCCTCTTTTCCAGGTTAACAGGCATTGTATATTTAATGGAGAATGGATCTCAAAGGCACTTTGTCCAATCTTTGGCTAAATCTGATAGGAAAACATAAACTCGAATATCCATTCAAAACAGTGGATGGACTGCTATTCGTTCGTCTTTAAAGGTAAATGCTGTAAAAGAACGTTTCCAATATCACGAAACAGCGGATGTGGACCCATTGTGCCACTGACTAACAATATTCTAGAGGGGCATGACTAAGCAACTTCCTGGATTTCACTAGCGCCTCTCATGGGGAGGATAGGCTTGACCGTCGGTAGTTGCCAGGGGCTACTCTGGAGCGTAAACCAGTCAGTGACAGCCGGTCCAGGCAGACCAGGAGGTACCTGCAAAGGTACCGACAGTACAGACTTAGTAAGCCAGACAGGGCCGTTACCGGGAGCAACAAGACAGGAACCGGAGGATGATGCTGGGACTTAGGACAAGCAAAGGGTCAAGGCAGGCGGCACAGAAGCAAGGTCAGACAATCTGGATTGGTAATAGGAGAGGCGATTCAAGCAGGCTGGGATAGGAGATAAGCGAAGTCCAGGAACAAAGCACAAAGTCAGGAATACAAGTGGTAAGCAAACTCTTTAGCACAAGATAAGGACCTTGACTCTAAGGCATCTGGGTAAAGGGCTGAGCTACTAAAGTACCTGCAGGAGAGCCAGGATAGGCTAGCGAGATCACGTGACACAAGTCAGCCCCGCCCAGGGAATGATGCGTACTGCACAAGAGAAGCCAAGTTCAAGCAGTGTTCAGGTTAAATGGAAGTTGTGGAGCTTCTCAGCAGAGACAGGGAAGCACAGAAAATGATCACAGATGAGCACGGTTCCCGGAACAGCGTCACACAGAGGATGTTGTTACATCCAGCTTATAATATGCTGTAACCATTGAAGCTAGTAAACTGCAGCAGTGTGAATTCTTCAATTTATTACAGTGTTCCATAGAAGGATAAACATAACATATTACTCTAAATGAATTCCTTAGATGCCTTCTGTGAGAATACAACCTACATATTCTGCATAACAATGGAGTCAGTGAAGCTATAATGTTTTGTTGATTTCACTTAAAGGGGCAATTCTGTGATTTGTCTAAAAAATGAAAATCTGAAATCATGACAGTCTTGTTCTAACAAACCTAGAACCAGTACTGTACTTCACATAGATTTAGAGACACCCCCCCCCCCCCCATCATTTATCTGAAACAGGGGTGTCCTTTCACAGCGTGTGTGTTCTTTCTGATGCAGCTCTTTCACTATAAAGTTGTGCACTTCCCTGAATTTTATTTGGTTCAGGGAAGCGTGCAAATGGTACTTTAAGCTGTATCCACACTCATCTGGGGTTGAGAGCCAGATAGTGGGTGTGATTATTTTGTAGCTTAAAGGGGATGCCAAGTCTTGGGATTTTTCTCTGCCGACCGGATCACAGTCTCTCCAATCAGTAGATGCATTTTTTTGGAGCTTTAGGTCTCATCTATGATGACCCGGATTGAACCTCCCTGGCCGAGACTAAATTGCGTTGCCTGTGTCAGGGAGAGCGTTCGGCGGAGATCTATTGTTCCGAATTTAGGAGGTGGGCTACGGATACTGAGTGGAACGATCCAGCTCTCTGTAGCCAGTTTTGTCAGGGATTAACTGAGAGGCTGAAGGATGCATTTGTCTTTCATGAAACGCCTGAGAGAGAGATCTTAGGGCCCGCTCTCTCAGGACGTTCTATTATATAACGTACCGTATTCCTTTGACTCTTTGAGGGAAGAGACTCCTGAGCTTATACCTGGGGAGGAACTCATGCAATTAGGGGGAGCGACTCCTGCTTGCAAAAGTAGGAGTCGCAAGCAGGGAGTATGTTTTTTCTGCTGTCAAAAGGGGACATTTTATCAATATACATCCAAGCATTCAGCAGCCAAAAGTGAAACAAAAAGGATGTCTAAATCCCGGAGGTGTGAGTGGGGAGTCAGAGAATGTGCATTTGTCCTTTTCTGGTAGTACCCGATTTCTCCTGACTGCCTAGGTGGCGCTAGAGTAAAAAACTGTGGGAATTGAAGTATTTATCGACAGCGGGGCCGGCGTGAACCTGATTAATGCTCAGTTTGTCCGCATGCATGGGTTATCACCAAGTACATAAAAAAAAGACATTCCTGTATTTGCTATTGATTCTGCCCCTCTTACTCAGTGGTGCTTGTTGCAAGTGTTGCATGATATCAGATTAAGAGCCGATGACTTCCATCAAGAAGTTATCTTGTGTTTTGTCTTGGAAGTTCTCCCTGCACCTATGGTTCTGGGTTTACCGTGGCTTACCGAGCATAATCCAACTATCGATTAGGCAAGCTAGGCAGATTCTGGATTGGAGGGACTATTGCATTGATAATTGTCTCAATACATCCTTTTCTGTGGTTACTACTAAGGCTGTACCCTTTTTTATATCCGAGTTTGCCGATGTGTTTTCTAAAAGTGGATGTCAGGATTTAACTTCCCATCGGGAATATGATTGCCCTGTCAATCTTATTCCTGGGGCTAAATTGCCTAAATCTAGGTTGTGTAATCTTTCTGAACCTGAAAGGCAGGCTATGAGAGAATATATTGCCGAGAGTTTAAAGAAAGGGCACATAAGACCTTCCAAGTCTCCAGTGGCTGCAGGGTTCTTTTTTATAAAAAAAAAGGATGGAGGTCTTTGGCCATGTCTGGATTTTCGTGAACTCAATGAGATTACTATCCATGATCCTTACCCTCCTTTGATTCCCAATTTGTTTAACCAGATTATTGGTTCCAAGGTGTTCTCCAAGTTGGACTTAAGGGGGGCATATATCCTGGTTAGGATCAAGGAAGGGGATGAATAGAAGATGATTTTTAATACTCCTGAGGGGCACTTTGAGAACCTGGTCATGCCTTTCGGGTTGACCAATGCCCCGGCGGTCTTCCAGCATTTTGTGTATGACATCTTTTATCACTTGGTGGGGAGGTTTGTGGTCGTGTATTTGGATGACAGTCTTATTTATTCTCCAGACATGGAAACACATCAGAATCATGTGAGACAGGTGTTACAGATCCTAAGGCATAATAAATTTTTTGAAAAATTAGAGAAGTGTGTTTTTGCGGTACACGAGGTACAGTTTTTGGGCTACCTGCTGTCATCTTCGGGTTTTCAAATGGATCCTGAGAAAGTCTGTGCTGTATTGGACTGGGATAGACCCGAAAATCTGAAAGGCTCTTATGCGGTTTTTAGGGTTCACCAACTATTACCGAAAATGTATTAAGAATAAATAGAAAATAGTAAAACCCTTAACGCACATGACTAAGAAAGGGACGGATGTCTCTGTATGGTCTGATTCAGCATTGAAAGCCTTTTCTGTGATTAAGGTATGCTTCTCTTCTGCTCCCATATTGGTGCAGCCAGATGTGTCACAACCATTTATTGTGGAAGTGAAGACATCCGAGGTGGGGGTGTGAGCAGTTTTGTCACAGGGCCCATCACCTGGTAAATGGCGACCATGTGCATTTTTCTCGAAAAAACTATCCCCGCTGAGAAAAATTATGATATGGGTAACAGAAAGTTGCTGGCCATTATATTGGCTTTTGAGGAATGGCGTCATTGGTTGGAAGGGTTGATTCATCCGATTACGGTATTCACTGATCACAAAAATCTGGCTTATCTGGAGTCGGCGAAATGACTGAACCCAAGGCAAGCCAGACAGGCCCTGTTTTTCACCAGATTGAATTTCACTGTCAATCGTGCTGGGATAAAGAACGTCAAGGCGGACGCCTTGTCACGTAGTTTCCCTGAAGGTGGTAATTTTGAAAACTCGAGTCCCATACTGTCTAAAGGGGTGGTGATATCCTCCTTCTACCCTGACCTTGAGGTGAAGGTGTTAGATGCTCAGAGAGATGCACCGGACTCGTGCCCCTCTGGGAAACTATTTGTGCTACCGGAATTGCGTCACAAGGTGTTGGACGAACATTCTTGTACGGTTCTTACAGGACATCCTGGGAGTAGGTTCTCTACCAACCTCATGTCTCGTAGATTCTGGTGGCCAGGGTGGCATAAGTGTGTGAAGGACTATGTGTCAGCCTGTACTACCTGTGCATGTGCCAAGGTGACACATACTCGACCTTTTGGATCTTTACTTCGTTACCCTTTCCATCCAGACCATAGAGTCATGTGCAACACGCCAGACCTGCAGGGTATTAGCGACAGTGAGGTCACGGTATTGGCAATCGAGGGTTACTCACTTTTCTGAGGAGAACCCTGGGCAGGCATGCAACAGTGAAGGAGAGGCAGACACTAGTTACTCTGGGGCACACTTGGTAAATAGGGACCAGGCCTGATGGTATGTGAGGTGCCCTGGATGTTGCAGGTATTTTGAGTGCCTTAGGTAAGGTCCCTTTAAGAATCGTGACGCCAGTGCCTGTAACGGTGGCACACTGATTTGCAGGAGGATTAATAGAGTACACAGTTGGTAAACCAAACGTAGCTTTACTTTTAGAAAACAGTCCAACTTTGTACATGTAGTTACAGTAGATGATAATGCAGTCCTTTATAGTACATACGCACAGCAGGTTTACTTAATTGCACAGCAGGTTTCAATCTTGCAAGATACTTGGAGGGTATACAGTTAATGCTTTGCAGTACAATGCTGCTCTATCCCCACAGCTATTCTAGCTGGCTGGATCCCAAGGCCTGGATGCCTAATTGCTGGCTTAAATCCTTGGTATACAAATTCCTCCCTCCAGTATTGGCACTTGCTTGAGGTTACAATACCTTGGTTTTCCTAGCTGGCTTCACTGCTGGATAGGAAAGGTGGCTGCAGGTTTCTCCCAGGAGGTGCTCTCCTACTACTGGGGTTTCTCAACTGAGCTATCCTTAGCCTCAGGAGCTTCAGGCTGACTAGGTGACTCCTCTAGTCCCCTGGAATACACAAGGTCTCCAAGCAGGCTGTACTCCTTCTAGCCTCCTGGTGCAGCTAGAAACCAGGACTATCTAGCTGCATGTCAGGAGGAGGCCCTAAGCATATCTTGGGCTGGTGCCTTCTCACTTCTGTCTCCACAGACTCCTGACTATGACCTAACCCCTCCATGTCTGGGCCTGGACATTTATACTAAGGGCTCCCTATCTCCCTCTAGTGTCTGGAATGTCTAATTACACCCAACTAGGCCTGATAAGCATATAACAGGGAAACCATACATGTAAGAACACACAGAAAATACATTTCAATGCATGGATAAATACAATATCACTGTCCCTTGTGAGCAGAAGTAACACGTTACCCAATTGACCCTTGTGTAGTGCCCACTCCTACCTAGTGGGACACTACACATGTATCCATAGACTTTATCACTGATCTACCTAATTCTTCAGGAAAGACAGTTATTCTGGTGGTAGTTGATCGCTTTAGTAAAATGATGCACTTTATTGCATTACCAGGCCTACCTAATGCTAAAACCCTTGCACAGGTATTTGTTGACAACATTGTGAAACTCCATGACATTCCCCCTGACGTGATTTCGGATCCTGGGACTCAGTTTGTTTCCAGGTTCTGGAAGGCGTTCTGTACTCGTCTGGGAATTCAACTGTCCTTTTCTTCAGCTTTTCATCCTCAGTCAAACAGACAGACGGAGCGCACTAATCAGAGTCTGGAGACTTATTTGAGATGTTATGTATCTGAGAACCAGGAGGAGTGGTCTTTCTTTTTGTCTTTGCCATAAACAATCGTAGTCAGGAGTCCACTGGTGAGTCGCCGTTTTTTGGGGCCTATGGGTTTCACCCGCAGTTTGGCCCATTTTTCTGGTTCTAATACTTCTGGTATCCATGAGGAAGAATGTTTTTCGTCATCATTGTCATCGATATGACAAAAATTAAAAATAACTTGAAAAATATGGGCAGCAAATATAAAAGTGTGGCTGAAAGGAAACGTATGAATGGTCCGGACCAAAGTGTGGGTGATTCTGTGTGGCTGTCCACAAGAAACATTATGTTGAAGGTACCTTCCTGGAAGTCGGGTCCAAGGTTTATCGGCCCATATAAGATCACGGCCATTATTAATCCTGTAGCTTTTCGTCTTGAGCTTCCTCAGGCCCTGAAAATTCATAAGATGTTCCATAGGTCTTTGTTGAAAAAATATGTGGAATCTTTACAGCCATCTTCCTTGCTACCCACTCCGGTCATGGTGGACGGTAATTTGGAATTCAAGATTGTGAAAATAGTTGACTCTCGAGTTCTCAGTGGATCCCTTCAATATCTTGTCCACTGTAAAGGTTATGGACCGGAGGAGAGGATGTGGGTGCCGCATCCGACGTTAATGCCAATCGTTTAGTGAATGCCTTTCAAAGATCACACCCAGATAAGGTCGGTCCTGGGTGCCCAGAGGTCACCTGTAGAAGGGGGGTACTGTCACAGACGTTCCCGTGGCAGGTACTAGGAGATCAGAGAGACTGGCAACTCGTGGGTTAAATTGACAAGTTCCTTGTGGATCTTTTTGTGTCTGTGTTTTGGTGAATGCCACACCCCTTGCTTCAGGTGTTGCTAGTAGGTAATTTACCTTCCCCATAAGTAGCCGCTTCTGACTCCTGAAGGTGCTGTTTATAGATTTTCTTCCTTTCTTCTTACTAGCTGGTCGGTTGTACTCTGTGGTGCTTCTGTCACGGCTGAGGATGGGGAAAACCCTCAGCCATGCGGTATCAGCAGATGGGTGGTCAGAGCATGGCCAGGACAAGAATAAGGCAGAAGGTCACCTCCTACACATCCCTAATTCTGACCCTGTCTCCTATCCGTATGAGCCAACCCTGAAGGTGGGAGGGCTCATACTCCGGAACCTGATATTCCTGCTCGCCCTCAGGGTGGCCCTGGGCTAGGAGCAGGGCAAGACGACCCGTTCCTCCTAGACACGGAGGAACCGGAGTCTCACTGGCCAAGCTACATAGAAAGGGGAACATAAACAGACAAATGGCAATGACAGGTAAGTGAGACTAGTACCACACTTACCTGCCACAGACACACAACCTGGAACCCACATGCAAGTGCTGCTATCCACAACCAACACAAAGGACACAGCACACAACAGACATCACACGGGAACCCAGTAAACCATATGCTGCAATAACAGATAAACCATAAACTAACACCAGACATAACGTTTATGACCACCAGGGTGGCCCTCACTGGCAGATGGTAAATAACCAGAAGGATGTCTCCAGCAAGCATGGCTGTAGAACCCCCACTGACTACTGCTATTCACTCAGGCTTTATAGGGCCAAGTAGCCACACCCACAGTGAGACACACCCAGTGCACACACACTAGGAAGGAAATTAACCCTTCCAACACCAGGGAAGGGAAGACATCAACTTAAAGGGGAAGTGCACACAACACATATAACACCCCATGCACACCGATAAAAGGCACACCTATAAGGAGAGGTTGCCAGGTGCAACCGCATGCCTATTGCAGCAAGCTGCCTAGCACCGCTCAGGCTGCTCTGCTGCCACATACACAATGTTGCCAGCGGCAACCACAGGTGAGGCAACATACTATAGCCCTCACCTGTGGTTGACAACAACACCAAGACCGCAGGCAATTGCATGCGGTTAGAGGAGTCACGACCATGACCAAGGGTCGTGACAGCTTCTGGAGTTGCCAGTTTTCTACTTTAAGCTAAGTATTATCTTTCATTATTGTATTGTGTTTGTTATATTCCCTGTTGTTTGTATGTGGGCCTGAGACAGAGACTTCCATTCGTCAATCTGGGGAGGAATGGGTTGTCTTTGGTCCTAACCTTATTCAAGGGCCTTATAGGGAGGGCCTAGGTATACCACATATTAATATTCCTACCTTCAAGATTTATTTATATTGATAGGTAGTTAGGGCCCGGATTAGGGTTGTTTAGGAGATGACCGGTTCCTTCCCTAGTTTCCAGGCCCAGTTACTGTTTCCCTTCCCTCCTGTGTTCAGTGTGGAGTTTTACCCCCACACTGATCGTGGCACTGTCATTTCAAAAATGTTGTGCAACATTGGTGCAACATGTCACAATGTAGTTGTACTCTTTTTGTTTCAAAACACATCTCACCGTGTAGCCCTGGCCTAAGGGTGCCTTCACACGTTGCAAATTTTGTAGCAGAAAATTGTGTGACTAAAAACTAGTTTCATTCATCTTAATGGAGCTTGCAGAAATCCATGTTCTTGCTGCCCCATTCAAATGCCATGTGTGAAGGCACCCCAACCGTGACAGCTTATAACAGTAGATAGAACTGGTTGCAGTTGAAGGATGGGACTGAGCATGTGAGACCACTTCAGTGGTGGATGGAAGGATAAGGAAAAGAACAAACAGCAGGTGGCTCTATACTGATACATTTTATTGAATAACACAGTGGCTATACTATATTTTTAATTACATGCAGCTACAAAAATATTCAGATCCAGGTGCTGGTTTGAAAAATGTAGAATTGTAGATTTTTTTTTTTTTCATAGGACAATGAAAGTGAAGCACATGCAATATTGTTTTGTTTCAATTTCTCACTATTTCCAAGATCTGTGCTTGCTGTCAGTAAACCCAGGATAACTAAAAAACATTTTTTTTTATGAGACTGTGATTATTCCGGTTGTTAACAAAAAATAAAAAAAGTCTAAATAAAAAATAATTCTCTATACTAGTGGAGCAGACTATGATAGGAGTATGTTACATTAGTTCATTCAATTATGATTTTGACTGTAAACCTTTAGCCCTATAACAGCCAATGTACACTGCATGTTTCAAACATAGTCTTGTTTAAGAAAGTTTCTTCTCAGAAGTGTCTTTAGATCGAAGTTAAAGCTTTTAGCTACCGGAATCCACAAAGGAGTTACCTCGGCTAAGAATAGTTTTCTAGGAGTCGCTTCAAAGTTCCAACAATTGGAGAATATTGGTGAATTGATATTTTTATTTTAATAAAAGTGGTCTTTATTTGCCCTACAATTTTTTGGCTTCTTGTAACAATTCTTCCCAATTTCAAAAGACATGCACAAGGGCTGTAGACAAGACATGGAGCACCTAAAATAACTACAGTACATTGAAGGACAGTGCCGGAAAATGCATTTTTCCAGTGAAGTTTACTGCTTGGAAACAATAGCTGCCATTTAAAATGTATTGTGACACCATAGTTTCTTAAAAAGAACAATTCCCCTCCCCCCCCCAGCAGAATATAAGCTTCCAGATAAATTTGCTCCCCCACATTGAGGACATTTACTAAGCATGTTGCGCCAGAATTAATGTGTAAAATGTGGCAAAAAAAAATGGTGTTTTGATTTGCGCCAAATATATCATTATAAAGAATGCCTTACGCCAGAATGAGTTCAAAGTGGGTGCGCTATCAAACCGGCGCATTTTACACCTCATTTATCATCCTCTTACCTCCAGAAATGGCTCAAATTGTTGCGGACAAGTAAGCCAGCTTATGAAGTGCTGTTTTGTGCAAAAAGTCTCATTTACGGCAGAAAGATATAACTTTTTGTCAAAAAGTCACATTTATGGATGAAAAGAAAATCAACTCGTGGGAACAAGTGAGAGGTAAGTGTTAAAACAGGATGCTCTTATTTTTTTCTAATAGAAATTAGCTAAACTGCAGGGTTTTGTCAGTAAATTGAAGTCCAACAAAAACAAAACAATAACAAAAACGCCTGAGTCTGATACAAAAATTGCAATTTACCACTGTAAATGTCGCAATTATGCTCTAAAAGTCGCAAATATGATTCAAATGTCTCAAGTGTGGTCTGGCGAGGGGGTGGCTAAAATGGTGCATTTTACTTTTAAAAAGTCACATTTTACTGCCATTGGTGTTATAATGTCGCAAATAGAGAGAAATAGGCGAATAATCAGGTTTATATTTTAAAAAGTCACATTTTAAAAGTGTGCAGCTTTTGATATATGAAGTGAAACAAATCGCCACTTTTGATTTGTAATGTTAGTATTTATTTGGCGCAAATTACTCCATTATTGATAAATGTCCGCCATTGACTTGTAAACCGTACATCTGTATTTAACTAAGGGTACTTTGGTTATTGCCAAGAACCTGTTTCCTTTATGAGATATACAAGTTTCAGTTTCCCAGTCTACAGGGTGAGCCATTTATATGGATACAACTTAATAAAATGGGAATGGTTGGTGATATTAACTTCCTGTTTGTGGAACATTAGTATATGTGAGGGGGGAAACTTTTCAAGATGGGTGGTGATCATGGCGACCATTTTGAAGTCGGACATTTTGAATCCAACTTTTGTTTTTTCAATAGGAAGAGGGTCATGTGACATCAAACTTATTGGGAATTTCACAAGAAAAACCAATGGTGTGCTTGGTTTTAACATTACTTTATTCTTTCATGAGTTATTTACAAGTTTCTGACCACTTATAAAATGTGTTCAATGTGCTGCCCATTGTGTTGGACATCAATGCAACCCTCTTCTCCCACTCTTCACACACTCTACGGATACTGGAAGCCTGTGCTACCATTTCTCCTGTGGTGTTGCTATCAGTGTGTGAAGAGTGGGAGAAGAGGGTTGCATTGACAATCCAACACAATGGGCAGCACATTGAACACATTTTATAAGTGGTCAGAAACTTGTAAAACCAAGCACACCATTGTTTTTCTTGTGAAATTCCCAATAAGTTTGATGTGTCACATGACCCTCTTCCTATTGAAAAAACAAAAGTTGGATTCAAAATGGCCGCCATGGTCACCACCCATCTTGAAAAGTTTCCCCCCTCACATATACTAATGTACCACAAACAGGAAGTTAATATCACCAACCATTCCCATTCTATTAAGGTGTATCCATATAAATGGCCCACCCTGTATATCTGGGTAGTTAAAACCGACCTCATTATGATTTGCCGCCTCGTCTATCTCATCTAGCAGTAGATTTTTTGTGTACTCTGGTATATTAGGTGGTTTATAATAAACTCTTATTAGTAATTTATTATTGACCATGACCGCTGGATCTTCCCCAGCCCCTCCCAGTAATCTGTCAACCCGATCCGTGATGTGTTGAACTCGATCGCCAGGGAGACAACACACCGTTTGACGATCCCGGTCTTTGTGACAGATCATTCTATCTATACCCCTAATAATTGAGTCTCCCACTACCAGCACCTGTCTGGCCTGCCCTGCTGTCCTGGTCCCTTGCTTACTGGAGCCGAGTGTCTGGCTGCAGCAGTGCTCTCTCTGAACTGACATCCCCCTCATCTGCCTTAACCTTTAAATATTCAGGTCATCTTGAATGTAAAACTGTTACAATTTTTAACTGATATATCTGAATTCATTTAGTAGATTAGTTACTATAGCCATTTTTGCAGTTACTGAACCCTCATTTAGTTACAGAGTCACCCAGTAACCATTGAAATGCATAGCCCCTGATCCTGTCAACCCCATTTTCTATAATTACTGGGTAACTCCTTATATTAAACTTTACACTGACTTCAGTGCCTAGTCAAGAATTATGAATCATATTGAAAATCTAAAAGAATGAAACCAAGTAAGTAATTATCATGTACTTTTCTTTGAATTGTTTACTTGGGCAGGTTAATATTGGTTTATCTCCCCTAAATTTGAATATTAAGTTTGCAATAATAGTATTTGAAAATCAATCCCTGGACTGTACAATATATGTAATTTGTTGATTTGATACTATTTCGAAAATAATCAAAAGTATATGTTATATAATTAAAACTTTATATGGTGTTTAATTTAGGAAGAGCCACAAGCAAAATCTGGGTTTGCAACTTTTTTATGCCAGGAAACTGTCATATGGAAAATATAAATCTTCCCCAGATGCCATATGTATGCAGACATAAGGACAATATGTGGTAATACGTCATTAAACACCAGATTCACTCGATCTACATTAATAAGTTATATAGTAACATAATGTAACCAAGGAGAATGAGTTAGTATGATTCAGCCCAATATGTCAACTCAGATATTCCAGTGAGGTGCCAGCTGAAATGCAGCTTCTTCTGTGTACTCAGCTAGCAAAATTAATTTCTGTTAGTTACACAGTACATAAAGAGTGAACATTTTAATTGAATCTAAACAATGAATCGGAGACTTCAGTGTTAAAACACAAAGTCAGCAGAGCTGTAGGTTGCTTACATACGTCATCACCCTTGTCACCCCTATGGTCCCTGCATTAGTGCTAATCAAGATAGTTCATTACAAATTTACATGTTATGTGTTTTGGCTGATTTATATCATGCAACGACTGTGAGCTATATACTGATCAGCCATAACATTAAAAATGAAGCAAATAACATTAGTTAGCTCCTGAAAACTGCAAGTGAACAGTCAGTTCTTGAAGTTGATGTGTTGGGAGAATTAAAAATGGTCAAGCATAAGGATCTCTGAGTGACAAGTGCCAACATGTAATAGCTAGATGAATGTGTTGGGGCATCACCAAAATGACAGGTCTAGTGAGGTTTCCCAGTATGCCGTCATTAGTACCTACCAAAAGTGTTCAGAGGAAACACAACAGGGTCACAGGTGCATATGGCTCACAGATGCATGTGGGGAACAAAGGCTAGATCATCTGGCCCAATCCCACAGAAGAGTTACTGTAGTACAAATTGCTGAAAAAGTTTATACTGGCTAGTGGCTATGATAGAAAAGCGTCAGAACACAAACAATGAGTGTCCATGCGGACTGTCAAAAAGCGCCTACAATGGGCATGTAAACATCAGAATGACCATGGAGTAATGGAAGAATGTGGCATAGTCTGATGAATCACATTTTTTTTACATCACGAGGACAGCCAGGTACAGGTCTTCAACTGCTTTGGAAAAATGAAGGCTGCACTGTGATTGGTTGATGTGGGCACCAATACCAGTTTTTCTTTTAGACAGTTTTGATAATTGCAGACTAGTGGCAATGGGGATATCCCCTCATATGCATTATTACAGTGAGATTGCTAGATGAACCATTATTGCTATGAAAATACATTAATGTAAATGAAGCTCTGCTTGATTAAGATTTTTAAGACTTGGAATCATGACAAAGTCAAGACTTATTTTTAGGCCAAGGTTTCTTGAATATTTCATTTTACAACAATATAGTAGGTTTCACTATCTTCACATGACTGGCAAGTGTTAAAGTGATTACCCTGGAAAAGATAATGATAACATCCTCAAGATCCATTATTATTATCACATCAGTAGGAGTCCCAGTCCCGGCATCTCCACCGAACAGCTGTTTCAGGAAGCTCTGGTGAGTGATGAAGGCTCCCAGCAGTTTTCCAAGGACAGCGCCATACATCATATAGTGGCAGGGCTTCGTATTGCAGCTCAGCCCCATTCACTTGAATGGGGCTGAGCTGCAACTAGCCTATGTGACTGATGTACAGTGATGTCACTGGCCTAGGAAGAGGCTGCAGCGCTCAAGGCCTCTTCTAATAGCTGATCAGCGGCGGTACTAGGTGTCGCACCCCTTGCCTATCTGATACTGATAAGCTATCCTGAGGATATCTTTTCCCCCTCTAAAGGGATTTTTCTCAGGATAGGTCATCAGTATCTGGACTGTGGGGGTCTGACTCCTGACAACCCTGCCAATCAGCTGTTTACAGAGGCTGTGGTACCCCAGCAAGCAATGCAGCCTTCTCACAGAATACTAAGTACAGCATTAAACATTGCATATTGGTTGTGCTTGGTACTGCAGCCCAGGCCCATTCACTTGAGACCAAGCTGCGCCTAGGCCATGTTACTGATGAACATAACACCACTGGCGAAGGAAGGAAACACAGAGCTCACAGAAGCACCAAATCCTCTTTAGGGCTTATTCACACAACCATAGGTTGTCCGTGTCTGTGCTGTGGACCGCAAATTGCAGTCCACAATGTACAGGCATCAGCCTTGTGAATTCTGTATTGCATCTCGGAACCACTGACTTGAATGGGTCAGCGATACGCAATATTTGGCAAAAGATAGGACATATCCTATCTTTTGCGATGTGGAGGCATGGACCCAAAAGCCCACTTAAGCTCTTCATAGGGCCTCCGATCCTTGCCTCTGCTGCATACAGCGCCGTATCGTGCAGACTGCAGACCAATGGGTCAGCATTTGTTAAATGGGATTCACACAGCTGGTGCTAGTATATATCGGGGAAATGCTGTTTGTGGTCCGTAATACAGGAATGGACGGCCTAGGGTGGTGTGAATGAGCCCTCAAACAGCTGATTATTAGCGGAGTTGGATCCCCACTGATCAGATATTGATGACCCATCCTAAAAATAGGTCATCCATATTGTACTCCCAAAAAAACCTTCAAAGTAGTGGTGGCATTGACTCCTGTATGATAGAACAACAGGTAGTCCTAGGTGTAATGCATAGACCATTGGATGTCATCTCTCAGACTGTATTTTTCCACAGTTTTCAGTTTATCTGTAGGAAATATGGTCCAAGACACCACACATCAATTAATACAATGTGCAATACAATTCTGTATTGTTAGGGACGTAAAAGGTGCCAAGGTAGTAGTCCTACCCAGGCTCTGGTGCCTGAGCAGGCCCAATGGCTGCCATTGTTGCTATAGGCAGCAAAGTGTGTCATGTAGCCCAAGATTCGTTGACTGAAAACCAAAAGCAGTTGGAACAGGTACTAAGGGAAAGTAGTCACTTATGTGCTGCTTAAATGCTAATGCTTCCAAATTACTTGATAATTACAGAGGGAAAAAGATACTGACAGATGGCAAGTTAAAGACTTAAAGCTTCCAATGTCAAACTGATCTCTTCAATTTGCATAACAGGTTAACTTTGCAAGACATCACGTTACAAGTGTACTCAAGACACTTATGTTACATAGAATATGGTATTTAAATGGGGGATATATATAGCTCCTGTCAATCCAGGCAAATTATTGTGCTGTCATTTTCTAATTCATATACTGATTATGTCCGCGTGTAGTCATGTTCGACAAAAACAGGGGCACTTACTTGTCACAACAATCTCTATAGGAATGCAAGTAGCAAAAACATGAGAAATGTATATGAATAACTGAAATTACATAAAGACAGATTTCAAATCAAATGTGTCTCCAATTTACTTCAGATACTTGTCTACAAAATGGACTCTACTGGATGTATTTGAAACACTGGTTTAGTTCCCCACAGCAACTAATCAGATTGAGCCTTTCAATTTCCAAAGGAGCTCTGAAAAATGAAAGGTGGACTCTGATTGGTTGCTATGGGCAACTAAGCCAGTTCTACTTTGCACCACTTTTGATAAATCTCCCATTTTAGAATTGTGTCTGCTGATAGGTTTGCAGATGGTGGTGGGAAATTGGACTTGTTAGCAACTCTTCAACATACCCTAACTAGCAGAAGCCACAGGTGGCTAGATGTGGGGAACTGCTACTGTATGTCCTTATCCTGAGAGCCATAACTTTTTTATAGGCAGGGAGAAAGGACTCTTTAAAACTTTTTACCCTGTCAACTATGTAACTATATTTTGATAATCCGTACCTAATACTTATGTCCAGTAAAGGCAGTCATTGAGGGACATTTACCAAGCCCTTTACAGGTAAAAAGTCGCAAAGTGAGGTGCACTCCATATGTGTTCCATAATTTGCGACTTTATTGGCTTTTCAACACTTTTCCATGCAGCCCACCGTATTTACTATAACTTACACCTGTATGTTATAGCAGAAGTCTGTGCTAGCCGTTGGGTGGTGTAAACTTCATTTTCTGCTGCATTAGGCACATCTTAAACCAGCACTGAGAAATCAAGACGTGTGTATGGTTATGTCAATTTTGATAAAACTCGCCCATTGGTTTAATTTTAAAGGGCAGATTTGTACCTATGACACTGGCTGAGCTGTTACATGTGCACTTGGCAGCTGAAGACATCTGTGTTGGTCCCATGTTCATATGTGCCCGCATTGCTGAGAAAAATTATGTTTTAATATATGCAAATTAGGTTCTAGGAGCAATGTGGGCGTTACCATTACACCTAGAGGCTCTGCTCTCTCTGAAAACTGCTGCATCCTCTGCACTTTGATTGATAGAGGCAGGCGTGATGATATTTTCACTGCCTTGTTCTGTCAATCAAAGTGCAGAGGTTGCAGAGAGAGCAGAGCATCTAGGTGTAATGATAACACCCCCATTGCTCCTAGAGGCTCATTTGCATATATTAAAACATCATTTTCCTCAACAATGTGGACACATATGAACATGGGGGGCCAACACAGATGTCTTCAGCTGCCAAGCGTACATGTAACAGGCTCAGCCTGTTTCATAGGTACAAATCTGCTGACAGATGCCCTTTAATGCAGTGCAGAGGTATATGATATGATCATTGTTGGCTAAGTTGTATTAGTATCAATAACAAAAAGTCTGCACTTTTTGTTGGTGATTAATCGTAATTACAGCAAAATAAAGGTACTACAGATCACGCACAGTGCTGTGTTCATACCTATCATACATATTTTTCATGTGCTTACATCAAATATTTAATCTTTCATTGATCTACTTATGTGCAACCTAATCGTGTATGCATTTCTCTGGTTTAGTATGCTGTTTCTGGTTAACTTGCTTCCTATTAAGAAGTAGGGCTACCTTGTAGCTTTTATTATATTTAAGACAGAAATATGCACGCATGATGATTTGTATTACATTATATTCACTTTGATGAGTCAGTTATGGCCGTGTTTCTCCTGTTAACTTACATTTGTAAACGTATAAGGATAGATATTTCCTGCTGACGGGAAAAACAAAATAATGTCTTTCATAGCCTTCTTATAACTGAGTCTAATTAAGATATGCTCATTATAGTGATTAGGAAAGGTTAGACCCAATGCAAATGAACCAGCCTTGTGTGATATAAAGAGATTTTGTTGACTTACAATAATCCTGCTAATGTACAGTATTGCCTCACGTTGGTAATGTAAAGTTTTCATTTAAATAAAATGATACATCAGACTAAAGCCCAATTAGAGATGAGCAAATTTTTTGTAAATTCAAATAGAGTTTGATTCGCGTGAGTTAGCTTTGAGATTAGATTCGGCTCCTAGTGAATTCAATCCAAATCAAAGGTGCTCCAATTGCCATGAAACATTGTGTATGACACTCGAAGGTCTCATAGGTCCCTTTCAAGCTCTTTAATGCCAAGATATTAGTAATGTCAAAGTGACAGCAACATACGTGGCTTATGAGTAAAGGCATGGTTATCGGTGGCAACAAACTGTGTAAAAGCACATAACTGCACTGTCACATTTTTTTAATGCTTTTTGAAATTTTGTAAACTGTCCAAAAATGATCCCTTTTTGTGAATAGCAACAGGTTTTATGTTAAATGTATGTATCCTATACTATCAGCACCAGGGTTAATATTGTAAAAGATTTGTGTCTGTGATTATAAATTATGTGAAGTGGTGGGTGATACATATAAAAAAAATAATAAAAAAAAGAGCACTATAGCTTTTAATACTGCTGCACCACTTGCTGGAAATGGTTAGCAACCTAAGGTAGGTTAGTTTCACTGCAGCATGCAGTGGTTTGTGTCTAGCCGCTACTCCGCTTGTCTGACGGAATTCGTACAGATCTCTGCCGGACCCCATTATATTAACTTCAATTAGTTAGAACCGATTTGCTAATTTATGCACTCATTTTTGGGAAAAGGCATTCTTTGGCCAGTGTTATAGATCAATGCAAACAAGCACTAATCAACATGATTATCGTTGATCGGAGATCATCCTGCATGAGAGATAAGAAACCTAACATTCTTTTAAAATAGCGTAACTTATTATAGCAGCAGCAAACAAAATGAACTATTGCTTGTAATGTGTTAGCAAACTGAACCTATAAACTCAGGTCATGAGACTGGTAAGATATGACAGGTTATATATGCTAATAAGCTGTTAATGATGGTGTACAAAGTCTGTAAAAGAAGAAAATCGATGGGTACATTTACTAATGCCATTATGGTATTTTTGTGTAGCACGTGTCACATTGATGGCTATATAAGTAACCAACTTTAGGGTATTTTCGCACAGGACATAAAAAGCAGCAGAAAAATCCACCACTGATTTTTCCGTAAATCTGCAACAATACAGTAAATCCATGGCAAGTTACATGGAGATATTGTGGTGGATTTTCAGCACTTAAAACCTAGGGTATATTTAAAACCCGCACCACATGTTAATTTCCACACGGATTCTGTACTAGTATTGAATATCCCTTACTTCTCAACAAAAATGGTGGTGGGCTTGATAAATATGGTGGTCAGCCTTAATATTTTTTAAAGCTGTTATGCCAAAAGAAGTTCCTGGCAATCTCATATACAGCATTTCTATCATTTATCTAAAATAGACTAAATAAGTAAATGTTTGTTTTATTTTTCTTCATATCTTCCTCATCCTTCTCAAATTGTTCAAAATAGAAAATTGCAGCTCTCCAGTAAATTATTTATGAAAATGCAACGTGAGACAGAACATGAATGTTGCTCTATTACAAGAGCAGGTTGTAATGTTCCATGAGTCATCATAATAGACTAATGCGGATCCACACAGGGCCAATAAATCACTCCAAACAAGTCGCTGATTAAACGTTGCAAGATTAAGAAGCACAAGGAAATAGAATAATGAGCTCTGGTTTTGGTAACAAGTCCTAAGTGATCACAGATATGTTTACAGCCAGTACTATATCCAGACCAGCTAATGATGTTCTGCAATGCTGCCTAGTCATCATACTAGAAGTTGATTTGTTATATACTTAGAGATGTGTGAATCAATTCTAACAAATCAATTAGTTTTATCAGCAGGACTTCTTCACCTGCAGGGGGCTGTCCCCACAGGTGGGGAAGTGCCCACCTGCTACTAGACTGACAGGCAGGACATTTGGCCCTGACAATTTCCTGCCTGTGCCACTTCTCCAAATAGCCAAGCAAGGGCAGAAGCTCTACTTCAGCTTCGGAGCAGTGACTCCGCTGGAGCCACTACTTTGTTGGGCTAATTAGAGTAGTGGCACAGGCAGGAAATTGTCAGGGCTGGGCTAAATCTCCGGTCAATCTATCAGCAGGTGGACACTTCTTCACAGGCGGGGAAAGCCTCCCAGAGGCGAAGAAGTCATGCTGATAAATCAAATCAATTTGTTAGAATCGATTTGCTCATCTCTAATATATATTTACTAGTTGTCTCTTCATAAACTCATCACCAGTGTAACAACAGTGGTGGATCACCGGTCTTTGCCTACTCACCACCGTGGTCCTATGCTCCATACCCTCTCTCGCCACTTCCTTCTTTGCCCGCACTCACAGTACAGACTGTAACCGTCAGAGGGTAATATCATTTGTGAAGGTCTAATGAGGTTAAGTATAATCACAGATAACCATCCTATAAAACTTAGCCTTTATTAGTATAAAAAGTAAAAAACACATAGAGTACCACTAATAGACAAATACACAAAAAAAAGAAAAAAAGGAGACAAAACAAGAAACAAAAGAAATTCCTTTTGTAGGAGAGACAATCCTCACAATGGTAGGCGAAGAAAAGGCAGGGATTCGTATGATGAACCATATTTGGGGGACTGTCCCTAGAGATAATCCTATCTACATTCTGCCCTGCCTAGAACGGAATGGCCGCCCCGATAGGGGCGATCCCGTATCAGGAACCTCCTGGATGCCCTAGGATGGCCCTGAGAAAACTACAGTTAGTTAGTCTTTGCCAAATGAAAATAAATGTACCAAAAATAATAAACAATGACACATATATGTGCATATCAACTCCCATCAGCAAGAGATGAGTCACTAGGTCACTTTGACAAGTACCACAGTTATTTCATAGTGATATCGTGGGGAGTGTGGGATACACACGTCCCTGTACCAATGCGTTTCGCCCAGACACTTGGAGGGCTCATCGGGGGACACCAAAAAAGATTATGGAGGTGTAGTTCATATAGAAACTAATACCAATCAGTGTAAATTAACACATTGGAACTAAACCCGAGTCTGGGAAATGTTTTTTTACAGTACAAATTAATTTACAGTATTAGAACGAAGTTTTATGCAAATCGACTTTGGATGTTTCATCCGAAGTCGATTCGCTTATCCCTAGTTGCAATGTATGCTGCTGTATAGACATATAATGGCATATATTGGCCATAGCTTCTATTGTAATAAATAAAATGTAAGTGTCAGGAAGCAGGGGGTGTTACCCCTACTCGGGGACCACGGGCACGGCGCAGGGCACGGGTTCCCCTTCAGCTCGGTAGAACACCTGGTGCCCGAGGTGCGGGTGCGCGGCGGGTGCGCGTGCGCAGTACACAGGCTGCGTGCGCATTCCCGGGTGCATAGCATTCCTGCATTATCTGGCTGTCAGGTGTGAGCCTTGCTGGGGGAGGTTCCCAGTACAGACCTTCCACCTTCCTCACCTGCCATTGGTTCCTGGGGAGGGTGGTTCCTTCCTCCCCTGGCTATAAAGACCTGGCCTGAGCTCTGGCTCATTGCTGAGTTATTCCACCTTATGGTGAACACCTAGCCTCCCTGCAGATCCTCCTATTGCCTGTTGATTCTTTGTATCCTTCCCGGCTACTGACCCCTGGACTGTCTTCCGCCTTGAACCTTCGCTGCCTGCCTCGACCCGGATTGGACATTGACTACCCCTCTTGGATTATCCCTAAACTTGTACCGCGTTCTGGGCTGTCAGCTGCTTACTGCCAGTGGGTTCCTCATCCCACTACTGGCTCCCTAGGAGGTTTGACAGTAACTGTATGCCTCTTGTGGGATTTGCTCTGGTAGTTAGGACTAGCGGATGCAGTATAGAGGCAAAGTACACAGTTCTTGAATTAAACAGCGGTGTTTATTCACACATTGGTGTATAACAAAATGCAGATAAGGTGTATCACAAAATACAGATGGCTTGGTGTTTGTTCACACACAGGGAAAGTCCATAAACAGTAAAAGTCACCTTTTCTCCTAGGTGTTAATTCACACCCAGTTCAGCCTCATCAAGTACATAGGCGGCCTGTTCACCTTTAAAGGGGCCTGAGTCCACCAGCCCTGCTCAAACCTCAGTTCACAGCACACAGACTCCTGAGCGCCACTGTCAGATGGAGGTAAATCCACCCACCTGGCAGTGCTGGCTGGTTTTATGACAGGCAAAACCCGGCCTGGAACATGGGGAGTAGTCACCCACCCAGCACTTTGACTACTCCCAGTAAGAGTCGTCCTGGATCAGCTATGACAGCCACACTAAATCTCAAGGTGTCAGTTAGCAATAGCTGCTCCTGACACATAAAATACTGGCTCTTACTTATGCCCCACTGTTACGTATGAGCTTGAGTAATGGGGATCCCAAAAAGTCACTTTTTCTGTTGTCTTCTTAGTTAATATAATTCTAGGCAATGCATGTAACATAGCATACCACCTGGTATGGCATGATATCATTCTTACTGTTCCTTCAACACTATAGTTATTATTTTATTGGTAAAAGAAGTAAAAAAAAAAAGATGGTGTAGCATTACAGAAATATAGACCAAACCCCAAACTATTACTTCACTCACAGTCTTTACAAGGAATAGGTGAGACCAGTTGTTGGGAGGCATAATTGTCTCACCAGTGAAATCTATAAAATATAGGCACTATTTACAGCAACGTTTTCTGTCCATTAAGATATATAGATATTTTTCTGATAGCACAGAGGCAAGTAGCAAAATGGAATTTGACTTCCTTGCAACAGTTTCAATAAGTTCCTGCATCCTTTGCAAATACACAAAGTCAGGTAGTAGTAAGTGCTTCTGTAAGTAGAACGTTCTAGTATATAAGTAAATTTTTGTTTCATAGGTCATAATGTAACATTAACCATAGAAAATGTGCACACAAAAAATATCCCAGCAATTTCTTAATCCCCTTCTTTCATTCAATCCTATTTTGTGTCATATTGCAAATAAAAGTGAGAAATACAGTACTGTGCAAAAGTTTTAGGCGGGTGTGGAAAAAATGCTGCAAAGTAACAATGCTTTAAAAAATAGAATCGTTAATAGTTTCAATGTATTTTGCAGTGAGACAACGAGCTCAAACATATAGCCAATGTCATTAAGAACTATCTTCAGCACAAAGAAAAACAAGGACTCCTAGAAGTGATGATATGGCCTCCACAGAGCCCTGATCTCGAGTCTGTCTGGGATTACATGAAGAGACAGAAGGATCTGAGCAAGCCTACATCCAGAGAAGATCTGTGGTTAGTAGTGATGAGCGGCAGGGGCAATATTCGAATTTGTGATATTTTGTGAATATTTGGGTGAATATTCACTATATATTCGCGAATTCGAGAATTCATTATCTCCAGTCATTATTTTCTTGATTGCGGAAATCGGCAATTGAAAAATTAGCGATAAAAATTTGCATTATGGAAATTCGCATTACGAAAATTCGCAATCAACATTACTCCTAAAGTCAAAGATACTGCAGCCTTCTCATTGGCCCACAAGATAGAAGCAAGGAGGGATCATGTGTACTGATTATATCTCAAATATTCGAAATGACGAATATATATCACTATATTCTAAATATTTGCGAATTCTCGAAGTGCCGATATTCGTGATAAAAATTTGCAATTTGAATAGTCGTGATCAACACTAGTGGTTAGTTCTCCAAGACATTTGGAACAATCTCCCTGCTTAATTCCTTCATAAACTGAGTGCAAGTGGACCTACAAGAAATGAATGTTGTGTTGAAGGCAAAGGTTGGTCACACCAAGTATTAGATTTAGATTTCTCTTGTTTGTTTACTTTGCATTTTGTTAGTTGATAAAAATAAACTATTAACACTTATATTTTTCAAAGCATTCTTTCTTTGCAGCATTTTCCACACCTGCCTAAAACCTTTGCATATTACTATATACTGTATATAGAAATCTAAATGGAAACCTCAGCCATGTCCCTTCCTTCTACTCCTTACTGCATCTTACTGCCTTGTCTGTGAAAGGAAAAAAAAGATTATTAATCCTTGTCTATAATCTAAGCCCCGGCCCTTTGGCCATTACCTAGCTGAGAATAGATGAAATCAGATTTACCCTTGTGTTCTCTGCAGGATATCTACAAGACTGCTTGTTTCAATAACATGCAGAAAGTCCCGCAGACTGACAATGCAAACAAAACTATTCCCTTTATACTTTTAGCATTCGTTTCTAAGTTTAGTGTGTTAATCTACTCCGTTCGCAAAAAATACTTGCATCCTTCTAAATGAGCCATACATAAATCAGCTATTTTTATATTTGTGAAACCACATTAATTCACAAATGAAAAGTGAATCTCAGAAGGAGACCAATTCCCATGGACAACTGAATGCAAAATACTACAGACATTATGGCATATTTTTACTTTTAATCTATCCAGGGGATTAATTAAAATGTAACTTTTATTAAAATTTAAACAAATAGAACGCCTATGTGGAAGAACAAGAACAAAATAAATATTGAGGCTGTCACGGCACGCAGTCAGCATGACTTCCTCAACACTCTATTAGCACACATTTTCATCTAAACAACTCATTCTGTCCCTAGAGAATGGAGAGAGGAAAGTAGGAATTTTTTTTAGAGTAGAAAAAAAAATATTCTCTAACTTCCTTTGTACCCTATGTGATAATCATTGACTTTTTCTGTGGTTAAGCAAAAGATAAAATTGTAAACAGGTTCATCAATTATGGTGTAAAACAAAGTGACTTACAGGTAAAATCCTTAGAATTTTTCTTATTCTAACACGTAATAGTTGCAGAGAGTCAAACACTTCCTATCACTCCTCTCTGGACTATTTGTTCAATGGTATAACCTGCTACAACGGAAAACACAATATTTGCCCAGAATAAATCAGTAAGAGATTTCCATATGGTATTTATAATAAATGTGTTATTTTGCTGCTATATCTTGCTTTCATCATCTCTTGTCATTACTTTATGCAGCTACTGTTCACTGTTATCTTTCTCTGCATATGCCCCCATCTGTCCTTTTCTCCACAGCAGGAGTAATAGAAATTTGACACTTCCTTAGCATAAGCTGCACAATACAATTACACATTAAAATGGAAAAATATGCAATATTACTTTTATTATCTCCAGGTCTTGTCTCCAGATCACATGACACTAATGACAAAGTCAATGTCTTGTTTGTTCATAGAGATTCATTAAGCAATAACAATAATTTTTGCAATGAAGTAATAAATGATGTTTTAAATGATTATATCTTCCAGGCTAGACATGTGTAAGAAGAGGAAAGACATATTAGAACATCTGTGGCGTCAAGGTTTCTGCACATAATGAATGTTTCCATGGGGAAAAAACTGAACAGGGTCAGGATGAGCATCATTTAAAGGAGGCTGAAAATTATTTTACCTTCTCAGTGAGAAAGATGAATTTTACAAACTGCACAGCAGAAACAATATCAAACAAATCCAAGACGGTAACTGAAAAAATGCTGATTTCCTTAACGTTGGCTGTAATTACCACCCTGACTACACTGTTAAACTCTGCTGTCATCATTGCAATTTGCATGACCAAGAAATTGCATCAGCCTGCAAATTATTTAATATGTTCCTTGGCAGTTACAGATTTTCTAGTTGCTATTTTAGTTATGCCTTTAAGCATTGCCTATATAGTTATGGACACTTGGACCTTTGGTTATGTAATATGTGAAATATGGCTTAGCATTGACATGACATGCTGTACTTGTTCCATTCTTCACCTTTGTGTCATTGCACTTGACCGATATTGGGCAATTACTGATGCTATTGAATATGCTAGAAAACGAACTGTGAAACGGGCTGGAATAATGATCCTAAGTGTATGGACAATTTCTATCTTCATTTCCATCCCACCACTATTTTGGAGAAATCATAACAACATGAGTAATCAAAATAGTTGCATAATTCAACATGACCATGTTGTCTATACAATATACTCAACATTTGGGGCATTTTATATCCCTTTGACTTTAATACTTATTTTGTACTATAGAATTTACCATGCTGCAAAGAGCCTTTACCAAAAAAGGGGATCAAGCCGACACTTAAGCAACAGAAGTAATGATAGCCAAAACTCTTTTGCCCATTGTAAGCTTACACAAACATTCTGTGTGTCAGAGTTCTCCACCTCTGACCCTACCATGGAATTTGAGAAGATCAACGCATGCGTAAGAACCCCTCCATATGACAATGATATTGATCGTCAGCAACAGATCTCAAGCTCAAGAGAAAGAAAGGCAGCTCGAATATTAGGACTTATTTTGGGAGCTTTTATGATGAGTTGGTTGCCATTTTTTATCAAGGAACTTGTTGTTGGGCTTCACCTTTGCACGGTGTCTCCAGAAGTGGCTGACTTTCTAACATGGTTGGGTTATGTTAATTCTTTAATTAATCCACTTCTCTACACTAGCTTCAATGATGACTTTAAGATAGCCTTTAAAAGATTAATCAGATGCAAGGAGCACACATAAAGTATCCCAGGCATGACATCAGACTGTCAACTAAGCCTTAAAGGTGAGAACATACCACATGGTACTGGATCATTTTATGGACCACAGGACTATAAAATTATGTTTTATCTCTTATGGCTTTGTGTTTTCTTCATGTTCAGTCATGTAATGCAGTATTCTACCTCTGTTTTTAACTGGAAAAAAAAATCAAAAATACATTTTATAAGCTATAGTGACATTTCTAGTATTTATGTCAAGAAATTGTTACTAACCAAGGGCATAATGTACCAGACGAAGACCATGTGGCTGTGGTGGTGTTCTTGGATAGAGAAGGCATTGGTTAATCCAGTCTTCTTTACTAATAGGAGATGAGAATCTGTGCAGGACTCCCTTCTCCAGGGAATCTGCATGTTAGGCAAGGAAATAAATAACAGTCTTAAGGGTCAGAGAAAAGGCATGGATCCCAGGACCATTATGGGGGGCCCAATTTTATTTTTGTTGTGGGGATCCTTCTTTTTTTATGTATGGCACTGCAACCATTGACAAATTTGAATAGTGATTTAAAGGGGTTTTCCAAAGGGGAGGAGGATTGGTGGCAGTGAGCTCAGAGGGGGGTAGAAAAATGACAGAATAGAATCAACTTATGTTCACCTCACTGATTCCTGGTTGCTTGTGTTCTTATGATGAGGAGGTTCCTGCTGCTTTCTACTTCCTGGTCTTGTCTTGACAAAGGATATATCCACTTTCAGCCAATGACTACTTAAGGCACGTTACCAAAGTCACTGATTGGCTAAGTGGGCATTTCCTTTGGATCAAGATGGGAGCAATAACTTCTGTAGAGACCAGCAGTGCCTGATCCGGGGCAGCGGGGAATCAGTGAGGTATCAGTTTTTTCTTTTTTTTAGCCCCTTATGAGCCCGCTACCAACAATTTTTTTCCTACTAGGAAATCCTTTAATGGTACGGCCTCACTGTTAGGTTTTCTGATGCCGTTTTGGAAGCCAAAACCAGGAGTCAATTCAACTAAAAAGGATAAGTCATACAGTCCTGATCAAAAGTTTAAGACCACTTGAAAAATGGCAAAAAATCATATTTTACATTGTTGGATCTTAACAAGGTTCCAAGTAGAGCTTCAACATGTAACAAGAAGAAATAAGAGTGAGACAAAACAGGCTGTTTTTCAGCTGATCCAAATTTTAGGACCAAGTGCCTTTAAAAGACCAAATCTGTGCAAAGATGTGGATTCATTGTCATTTTCTGTCAGGTAGTCACACGTTGTGATGGCAAAGGCAAAAAAACTCTCCCTTTTTAAACGTGGTCGGGTTGTTGAACTGCATAAGCAGGGTCTCTCACAGTGCGCCATCGCTGCTGAGGTGGGACGCAGTAAGACAGTCATTTGAAATTTCTTAAATGATCCTGAGGGTTATGTAACAAAAAAGTCTAGTGGAAGACCCAAAGAAATGTCATCAGCACTGAGCCAGAGGATCCAATTGGCTATCCGTCAAGACACTGGACGATCCTGGATCCAAATTAAGGCCCTTACTGGTGCTGACTGTAGCCTCATAACCATCAGACGGCATCTGAGACTGAAGGGCTGTAAAAACAAAAAACGTCTTCAAAGACCTCGTCTCCTTGAACGCCACAGAACTGCTCGTTTGGACTTTGCAAGAGAGCACCAAACATGGGACATTCAAAGGTGGAAGAAAGTTTTATTCTCTGATGAGAAAAAAATTTAACCTTGATGGTCCTGATGGTTTCCAACATTACTGACATGACTAGCAGATCCCACCTGAGATGATTTCTATGCGCCACAGTGGAGGGGGTGCCATAATGGTCTGGGGTGCTTTTTCCTTCAGTGGAACAATGGAGCTTCAGGAAGTGCAGGGGCGTCAAACGGTCGCTGGCTATGTCCAGATGTTGCAGAGAGCATTCCTTGATGACTGAGGGCCCTCGTCTGTGTGGTAACGACTGGGTTTTTCAACAGTACACAATGCAGGACAAGGGACTTCTTCCAGGAGAATAACATCACTCTTTTGGCCCATCCTGCGTGTTCGACTGATCTATATCCAATTGAGAACCTTTGTGGATGGATGGCAAGAGAAGTTTACAAAAATGGACAACAGTTCCAGACAGTAGATGGTCTTCGTGCGGCCGTCTTCACCACTTGGAGAAATGTTCCCACTCACCTCATGGAAACGCTTGCATCAAGCATGCCAAAACGAATTTTGATAAAGTGATAAACAATAACGGCGGAGCTACTCATTACTGAGTTCATGTTTAGAAGTTGGATTTCTGTTTTGGGGGTTTTAGTTTTTTTTTGGGAGGTGTGGTCCTAAACTTTTGATCAGCTTAAAAACAGCCTGTTTCAGTTTATTCGTTGTTTTCATTAAATTGAATGCTCAAAAAATGTTTTGTCTCACTCCCATTTCTTCTTGTTGCATGTTGAAGCTCTACTTGGAACCTTGTTAAGATCTAGCCATGCTAAATATGATTTTTTTGTCATTTTTCAAGTGGTCTTAAACTTTTGATCAGGACTATATCTGTCCTTTATACTTTCTCTTCCATTATGATCCAGTTCTGATTTTGGCTTCTTAAACTGCATCTGGAAATTTGACTGTGTGGCCGCAACCTAAGAGAGCAAGATCCAGTCTTCATGATACTTTCAAAATTTATGTATAAACAAATTTTTCCCAGTATTCAGAGGTGTTTCATTGATTTGTTCTTATTTATTGAATACATCCTCACATAAAAGATAATATGGGAAGTAATCTGTTGTTATCGCAAACACTCTGAATGATTAAATATGATGTTTCATCTGACACAGGAAAATTGTATTTGTGTCAAACAATACAAATGCCAAATCTCATATTACCTAACAAAGTACCATATTTTTAGCTGTATAAGATGCCCTTTTTTTCCCCAAAAGTGAGGGAAAAATGGCTGTGCATCTTATAAAGTGAATACTAGTGAGCACTTCCATTATGAATTAGGTGCCGGGAGCGAAGGGCGAAGCGGCGCAAGCACTTGTGGTACTCTCCCTTACCCGTACTTCCTTCCTGCGGCCAGCGCTTTACTGTCCTGACCGCGTTCAGTGTCAAGACGTAGCGCGTGCACTATGACCTGATTCTGCACAGTCAGATGACAGAGCAGCACAGACCAGAAAGACAGTGGAGCAAGACTTCTGCTGGAGGTGGAGGAGCCACGGCGCAGGACAGGTAAGAGGAGATTTTTATTTGAATCTGATCTGAGGTCTGAAGGGGTCTAACATTGAGGGCTGATCTGAGGTCTGATGGGGGTCTGACACTGTGGGCTGATCTGAGGTCTGATGGGGGTCTAACATTGAAGGCTTATCTGCAGTCTGGCGAGGGGCTGACCTGAGGTCTGATGGGGGTCTGATACTATGGGCTGATCTGAGATCTGATAGGGTTCTGACATGGAGGGCTGATTTGATATCCGGATTAGGGGGTCAGATGTGATGTCCTGATATGGGGGCCTGAACTGATGTCCTGATATTTATGGGGGTCTGATCTGAGGATCTGATATGAGGTCTGAAAAATATTTTTTTCTTATTTTCCTCCTCTTAAACCTGGGGTGTGTCTTATCATCGGGTGTTTCTTATAAGGTAAAAAAATACGGTAAGTGGTGTTGAAGTAATGAACACATCATTTTTATCCCACTGACATTGTTTTTGCCAGGGGCTTGATAATTGTGGGGATTTGCTCTGGTAGACAGGTTAGCGGATGCAGTATAGAGGCAAGGAACCAGGTTGTTAATCAAACTTCTGTGTTTTATTCACACTCAGCAAAACATAACAGTCTTGGTGCTTGTTCATACACAGCAAAACAAAACAGTGTTCACCTTGAATCCTAGGTGTCAGTTCACACCCGGCTGAATGCTCAGCCACAGAAAAGTTCACTGGCAGTCTTCCAGGTCGCCTGCATGCCTGTTTGCAGACTTCAGCCTTCAGCACAGAGGACTCCACAGCTTGACTGTCAGATGGAGGTAAAATCCACCCCACCTGATAGTGCTGACTGCTTTTAAGCCTGCCAAGACCAGACCTGGAACGTGGGGAGTAGCCACCCACCCAGCACTTTGGCTACTCCCAGTAAAAGCCGTCCCGGATCAGCTTACAGTCATACTAAACAGCTGAAGTGTCAGACTGCAATCTTCAATAATGACACTTTACAAAAACTGGCTCTTACCTCACCGAGGCCGGGAACCTCGGTGACACATACCGACCATGAATGATGGCCTCTTGTTCCTTCCTACATAGTATATACAGTCACAAATGAATGTCTTCAAAACATCTAGGAACATCTAGGAAAGTCTCAGCAGCGGCGGTAGTTCCCATTCAAAATGATCTTGACAATATTAGCTGATTTTTGCAGGACTATGTAGCGCAAAAGAGATCAGGTAAGGTTTTAAACATTTACATCCTAGAAAAGAAAGGGCTTTAATGGGCTACATACATGTAAACTGAAATGTTTATTGCATTGTATCTTCAAGTAAAACAGTGGGGTCAGAGAATGTAGTCATTCATTTTGGTTGAGGCAGCTAGTGAAACTTGCTGATCGCCATAAAAGAAAAAACTAAAATGCTCAGGTAATACGTATAATACGTACATGAGTTCAGGGGTCTGTGGATCCTAGGCAGCACTCTCCATATCTATTCCAGCTTCCATTTTAATCTCAATACGACAATCACATGGCATCACTAGAAATGCATTTTTGATTGGCAGATGTATTACACTACTTACATGTTTATTTATACTGTATATGTTAGAATAATCTTTTAAAGTTGAAATTTGGGCTAGCAAACCTAACAGTAAATTTTAATATATCCTTGAAAGGGGTCTCCGGGTTCAGAGCTGAACCCAGACATATCCCCTTCTTCACCCAGGAAGCCCTTCTGAGATGAGCATTGGAACATTTCATGCTCCAATGCTCTCCCTTGCCTTGCGCTGAATTGCACAGGGCAAGGGCTTTTTCAGCAGATCCTGTGATGTAACGGGTCTCTGCTAGGTGAAGGCTTCCACCTAACAGTATTCATCTCAGAGGGACTGACTGGATGAAGAAGGGGATATGTCCAGGGTCATCTCTGAACCCCTCAGCTCTGAACCTGTATTCATGTAAATTAAATAAAAAAAATGCATTCTGCTCCAGATGTGTTGTACAATAAAAATGTATTTTAAAGTTTTTTTCCTGGAGTAAAATATTGATAATCAATCCTCAGGATACGTCATCAATATATCAGGTTTCAACACCCAGCACCCCAGCCCCCTACCTCAGCCATTTGAAGAGGCCATGGCACACCAATGAGTTCATCCTCTTCAAAAAACATATCACACACAGTGCTATTCATTCAATAAAGGCTGTGCTTGGTATTGCATCCCAACCCATTCACTTGAAAGAGAGTAAGCTTCATCTAGGCCATGTGATAAATAAACGTGATGTCACTGGCCTAGGAAGAGGCCGCAGCACTAACTGGAGAACAGCGGGTTGGTAGAAGTTTTGAGAGACAGACCCCAACTAATCAGATATTGCTGACCTATCCTGTGGATAGGTCATCAATATTCTATTGCCAGAAAACCACTTTGATATTAATGTATTATTTATTTCCTTTAAATTTATTATTGCAGCCTAATACTTGGAATGTGCTTATTCTTTAATTATTGTCCTTACTAAGGATGTCAATACAGTTGAATTTGGAGATGCCCTAGCAACCAGCAACAAAACATTACTGGATGCTATGACAGTCCTGCGTACCCCTTACCCTGCGGCATGTACCCCCTGAGGTGTACATATTGCAGGTTGAAAAACAGCACTCTACAATCCTTCCGTATTTATTCAGCACTTTACTACAGTCTTTCGAATTCACAAAGACATGATAGAAATCATCTTCACTATACTTAACAGTGGTCAACACCATTAACCTAATTATGATGTTTGGAAAATGTTAACACAATACTGGAGTTAAAAAGAAATAGAGCTTGGTTCTACTATTCAGGCTATCCAGCTTTTTATTTTCAGTTTATTTGTACGACCCTTCACTACCTATATCATTCCATGTCATCAGTGATCTTCTTTCTACTGTCTGTTTCCTATCTGTGTCATTAATCGCATATCACATTGTCTACCAATAATTATTATTAATTGTTTTTGGGGGGGGAGGGTTTACTATGGAGATTGTATTTGTTACACCATTTTTATGTTTACAGCCCCAAGCTGGTGATCCTATTTTGGCTACTAAATACTCTGGTTGCGATGTTAAAATATTCCTTCAATAAAATTTGTAACAATAAAAGCCAGTTCTATTATTTAATTGCTGGATTTATGAACTGACTACATAACATCTTCAGTTTAGAAAACATGGAATGACTTCTGAAATTGGATGGTCTTATAAATAGAATCTAACAAGCGATTCAATGCTCCCCATGATTCTTTCACAGGAAACATAAGTTATCATGGTTTTTGGTGACTTCCTCTTCAATAGGATGTGAGTCCAGATAAAGACAACCTTCTTTGGTGGAAAGAGTAGTTACAGATTTTGAAGATGGATAACTAAGCTATATTAGTGCTTTGTTATTATTTTTATACAACTGTTCGTTCTCGAAGCACTGCTCTTGGCAAATGTCACAATGTCCTCTTAAGAACGGCAGCTGTGGTGATGCCCATAAACCTGCAGGCTAAAAAAGTACATCATGCAGAAAATAAAACGGCAAACTGCTTTCTATTTTTAATCTCTGCTTCAGAACATTGAAGTAATAGTAGATAATCAATATGAATTTTCATAAATGAAATGACTACTGGATGTCAAAATACATACTACAGTCTGTAAAATATAGAAATAGCTTTATGATGAAGTACATGCCCTGTGTTATCTCTTGAGCTTTTAGCTGCATTACCTGGTCAACGGCCATGGTTAGTGCAAAGATGCTTCTAACAGAATCTGCAGCGCAGCTGGTTTTATGTGTCCTGTATGTGTTGTAGACATGCGGGAGATTCTATATATTATTGTAAAATATATAGCTTTTTTTATTTCTAATCAATTATTCTATAGATAATATGAATGTATGTAATATACAGTAAGTATGGCAAGTGCAACTCCACTTATCATTGAATATATAAATTTTATTAGTGTCTCCATATGAGACAAATCACAATTAAAACACATAGGAAACAATGGATGGTGAAAAATGAGCACACAGAATGACATGGAGCACGACCAAATTACTAAAAATGACAAATAGATACAAAAATGAGTATATAGATATAGCACTAAGTGTGCATGTAAATCAAATAGAATGTTAGTAATACATGTAATCAGGCAAAGCTATACAGGCTAGGTAATGATATCATACATAGTGAAACCAAAGTCTGCATGTAAAGTGACCAGTGCAAATAGTCAGAATAGATATATAACCAACGCTGAGTAAATCATTATAACGCCATAAACCAACTACCTGTATAGTGCTCCAGCAACCCCGACGCACGTTTCACGCAAGGCTTCTTCACACACACTTCCCCCTGAAGAAGCCTTGCGTGAAACGTGCGTCGGGGTTGCTGGAGCACTATACAGGTAGTTGGTTTATGGCGTTATAATGATTTACTCAGCGTTGGTTATATATCTATTCTGACTATTTGCACTGGTCACTTTACATGCAGACTTTGGTTTCACTATGTATGATATCATTACCTAGCCTGTATAGCTTTGCCTGATTACATGTATTACTAACATTCTATTTGATTTACATGCACACTTAGTGCTATATCTATATACTCATTTTTGTATCTATTTGTCATTTTTAGTAATTTGGTCGTGCTCCATGTCATTCTGTGTGCTCATTTTTCACCATCCATTGTTTCCTATGTGTTTTAATTGTGATTTGTCTCATATGGAGACACTAATAAAATTTATATATTCATAATACTATTTAGTGCGAGCCCTATTTTCTCTTTTTTGGTGTCTTACCACACGTGCTGGCTCTGCACGGGTACTCTCTTTTGTGAGTCATTTTGGTGCTCATCCACTTATCATTGGTGAAACAGAAACATACATTTGAAATCATAAATTTGCATACATCTTAGCTACATTCATTAAAACCCAGTTTTTCACATTTAATCTTAATATAGGTCTTTAATACGGGGATTTGTGATGGCCACTCCTTCATTTTCTTGTCTTTAACCAGTTCCCAACCACCCATAGACTATAAACGCCCGTTCAAAGCTGATACTAACGTGCAGCTGCTGAGCGGGGCCCTCTGTCAGTGCCAGAAGGGCACTCCATAGAGAAGACAGGGAACGTTGCTCAGTGTCCCTGCCTTCTAGACTTCTGTATACACAGTGCTGAATGAGGGCTATGTATAGAACTGAGGAAACGCTATGCCGCTTCCTGTTCCTGTTCCAGCTCCAGCGACCATGTGACCACCGGGGCTGGGAGATTTCAGATGCTGCCAAGTCTTCCTAGACCTCAATCAGTCCTGCAGTGAGGCTATACATCGGTGTATAGTGCTGCACAGCCTCTTGGGGAGTTGTGTTTCCCCTGTAACTGGTGCCACTATGTCAGCCCCAGTTACAGGAGAAATCCACAATAAAAAATAAATGTTAAATGTCCCCTAAAGGTCTTGTGTGCCAAAACAGCAATTTTTTTGTCATCTCACCTCCCAAGAAACCCAATATTACTCAATCACAAATTCATACATACAAATGAAAATGTCACCTCATCCTGCAAAAATCAAGCCTTCACAGAAGACAATCACCAGAAAAATTAAAAAAATTAGGGCTCAAAGAAAATGACCACACATGCTCCGATGCTCTCCTCTGCCCTGCGCTGAATCGCACAGGGCATAGGCTTTTTCTGGAGATCCGGTGACATACTGGGATCTCCATGGTTAAGCTAGACGGAGATCTTTGCCTAGCATTGAGCCCAGCAATGTCACTGGCACTAATGGGCAGGTTTCAGGGCTGCCCTAGTCAGTAAAATGGCTAGGACAGCACTAAAGTTAATCTACTGTGCCAATCATACATAACCTGCTACATTACCTAGTTCATCTACTGTGCCATTCATACTTAACCTGCTAAATTACTGATTTAGTTACTGTACACTATGGCCAACTGACAGTTGCCAGGGCCCTCAAAAGGAATGGGCAGTGGTAGTAGCAGGAGTGATGGTAGCAGCAGCTACGGCAACAGGCCAGAGCTGCCACTGTCATCCAGCGGTCATGTTTTGACCAACAATTCAGCAGTACTGAATTGGTTGACTCGCTCTTCAACATCATCTTAGGTCACAACAGATACAGTACACACAGCCATGAATCGGTGCTGCTCCTTCTGCTTGGGAAGTATTGCATTCTGTCGGCTCTTCTCCCCTTTTCAGCAAAGATGAGCTTGTGGTCAAGGGCGTGGTCATGAGACTGGTGAGGGTGACATAAGTGATGACCAGACAGTAGTGGATGATGATGTAACTGATCGCACATGGGAACAGGGTAAAGAGGGGGCATCGTCATCAGGGGGTGAGGGTGGCAGCAGGCCTATGAGATAGCATCAGGGTAGCAGTGTGCTGATAAGTCAGCAGGGTGGAAGCAGTGGGAGATCTGGAGCCAAATGCGTCTGGGGTAGACCATCTGGTACTCAGGAGACTGCATATCAGGAAACAACTAGCAGTGCAGGGGTTAATAAAATCAGTGGCAGGAAGTCAGCATGGGGTGGTGAGGGTAAAATGCCATACTCGGCAGTGTGGGAATCTTTTATCAAGTCACTGGAGGACATTAGTGTGCCGGTATGCAGTATATGTAGGTAGAAGGTGACGCTTGGTCAGGGTGCTAATGTAGGCACCACAGCCCTGGGTCAACACATGGAGTGTCACCATAAAGTGGCCTGGGAAATACTAATCTATTCGTACAGC
Source organism: Bufo gargarizans (assembly GCF_014858855.1). Classification (NCBI taxonomy): domain Eukaryota; kingdom Metazoa; phylum Chordata; class Amphibia; order Anura; family Bufonidae; genus Bufo; species Bufo gargarizans. The sequence goes on from NC_058083.1 coordinate 271,186,000, forward strand.
CTGATGCAGCAACTGATAAATCTCCCAGTGGCCGGCACACCTTCTCCAGCTCCTCAACCTCAGCAGAAGTAAGTTTTAGTTCCTTCCCTTTGTCTATTGGACCTGATGCCCTTTCTACTCCTCGCCATGTGTTTTGCCAGCAATCGATTAACGAGGCGATTGCAAAGAGACAAAAGTATGCTTGCACTCATCCAGCAGTGCAGAAGCTGGACATGCACCCAGCTAAGTTGCTGGTACTACAGTCCCTCCCTTCCCATATTGCTGAACATTTCAGAGAACTGATGGCTTGTATCGACCCAAGGTGGAGAATCCCAAGCCGTCATTACCTCTCTAAAAAAAGCTGCACACATATGTTTAATCTGTCGGTGTCTGGGTGTCTGGTACATGTCATGCCAGCGCTAACATGTGGAGCTGTAACTATGGTCAAGGACAATAAATGTCTTTACAGCCCATTGGGTAAATGTTGTTTCAGTCCAGGAAAACCAGCAACTTGGCCAGGTGATGGCAATGCAGCCTCCACGTTGTAATCATTGGATTTCTGCACAAATGTTTTCCTCTGCCTCCTCATCCTCCACCTTGTCCTCAGCCTCCACTGTAGGCTCAGTTCAGAGTGGCCTTCCAGCATACCACCTAAGCACAGAGTTGTCATGCGGTTCTGCACCTGGTCAGCCTGGGTGAACTGAGTCACACCAGGGAGTAACTGCTCTGCATCATCAACCAAGAAATTCTGGCTGTCTTCTTGCCAACTGGAGCTAGGAACCATGGTCATTGATAGCATGAACAACATTCTCTCTGCCCTGCATTAGGGATGGCTGACCCATGCACCATGCATGGTGCATGTCTTCAATCTGGTTGGGACAACACAAGTAGGCAGGGGCAATTGATGGTGGTGGTGTGGCAGTACCATAGTGCAGCACAAAATACTATCCCAGCAAAAACAAATACCATAGTGCAGACAAAATACTGCAACAGCAGAACCAAATAGCACACTGCAGCAGAAAATACTGCTACTCTTGCCGCAGTATTCAACTGTTTCACCATCCAGAGGATAGTGAAAAAGTTGAATTCAGCAGGGAACTAGGTAATGCTGATAGCCTCAGATCGTTATGTTCCTGGCTAGCAGTCATGAGGAGGGCTCGGGTGGCCCCATGGGCATCAGCACACCGGTAAATTTCCCTGTGCGGTCTATGGCCAGTCCACCACTGTCCGTGACTGATTTCTTGATGATGCAGATGGACAGGACTACTCCCCGGTGTAACTTTGACATTAGACAGTGGCAGCTCATGCGTGACACCTGGAATTTGCTCGGGACCATTGAGGAGGCCACTTTATTTATCAGTCACCAGGACTACGGGATGAATTATGTCATTCCACTCCTTCATGTCCTGGAATGGATGCTGATAAATCTGACTGGCAAGAGGACAGAAGATGTGGCGCCTATATCTCATGGCCACCTGAGCCCTGTGGAGACTGAACTGGCACAGGAGAAGGAGGAGGAGGACATAAACACTCAGAAATTCTATACAGACCTAGGTGGTTTATCTGTCCAAGCAACAGGAGAGGATCAGGAGGACAATGAGGAGCCAGAGGGCAACGACAAAGATGACGCAGATCAGCCCGATAGACGGTGGCAGCATGGAGTGGAGATGGAGACAGAAAGTCCCTCCAAGTCCTTTGCACAAATGGCCAAATGCATGCTGAGTTGCTTGTGTAGTGACAGCCAAATTATCAACATTCGGCAGAGGGATGACTGCTGGCTCTTTACAATGTTAGAACCTCACTACCGGTCCAAAATGGGGGCCTTTTTTACACCTTCTGAGAGGGTACTATACTATAGAGACATCCTTTGTAGTCGGTTGGTCGCTGCCTAAGTGCCCCATCGTCCATCCTCACGAAGGTGTAATTGGGTGGACCCTCTGATCTCATACCCCACTGCTATAACTGCTGGAGGGGGATGAAGGAGCAACAGCTCCATCAGCAACAACTTAAGTCTTGAATCTTTAATGAGCACTTTTCTTCACCCGCCTACGGAGCAAACCATCCAGCAGCAGCAACTACTGTGACTCTTCATGCTGTTGCCACCTTCACCAGTCTTTTATAGGGCCACTAGTGTCCCTGTTTGGCAGTATTGACATTATCATTTATTGTTCCTTTCCTCTGAGCCATCAGAAGAACATAAAAATAACCAAAAAAACAGGTCTTGTTGTTTCAGCATCCATAAGGCCTGCATAACACTGTCAGTATTTTGCATCATGAATTGATCATGATTTGGAAGCAAAAGTCAGGAGTGGGTCTAAAACACAAAAGACATGCAAAAATTTCCATCACATGTAATCTCTGCTTTGGACCCACTTCTGTTTTTGTCTTACCAATACTGATCAAATGCTGGCAAAATACTGACAGTTTGAAGGCAGATGCTCAAACTACAGGATCTGATTTTTTGGCCTGTTCTTCTGATGGATCAGAATAACGGAAAAATAAACAGTGATGTGAACATAGCTTTACTGCTGACAACCTCCCCACTGTAATGGGGCCACTACTTGAATCTTGAGCCACTGCAGTCCACGACAATAAATTAGAGCTGACGTTAACATTGATCTGTAAGGCGGAGTTCACACTTCTGTTATTTGGTCAGTTATTTCCATCACTAAGGCCTTATGCACACGAACGTATTTTTTAACGTCCCGCAAAACGTGGTTCCGTTGTACCGTGATCCGTGCCCGTTTTTTCTTCCGTGGGTCTGCCGTGATTTTTGGAGGATCCACGGACATGAAAGATGAAAAAAAAATCTAAGTCAAGTTTGCCATTGAAATTATAGGAAAAAACGGACACGGATCACGGACACGGATCACGGACACGGATGACAATCTTGTGTGCATCCGTGATTTTCACGGACCCATTGACTTGAATGGGCCCGTGAACCGTTGGCCGTGAAAAAAATAGGACAGGTTATATTTTTTTCACGGCCTCGAAACACGGGTCACGGGTGCGGTGTAAAAACGGTGCACAAGCCGAGTTTTCTACGGCCCCATTGAAAGTCAATGGAGCCGCAGAAAAAAACGGAAAACGGCACAACGGCCACGGGTGCACACAACGGTCGTGTGCATGAGGCCTTATTGTGAGGCAAATTCAGGAGCCAAGCCTACTCTCAGAGTAGGTACATCTGTTCTGTGGTTTTGACCCGCACCTGCTTAAGGCTGACAATAACTGATGACAATAACTGACCAAATAAGTCAAGCGTGCACTAAGCCTAATAGTGACTCACAGTTATTGTACAGTAAACAGAAGGGATTCAAACGCATGTGTTTGCACTGCCACAACATGGATAAAAAAATATATATATTTTCTCCACTACCCTATTAACGCTGCCTCCATGTGCTTATTTTGTTCCACTAAAGAGTCATTGAGACACCTGCAGAGGCACGCAGTGTTTTTTTTTTTTGCTTTACTGAAGGATGCTTTTTGAAGGAATGTTGGTGGCCTATATGATGCACATCCATATATGTAACCTGCCTGTCATTCTGATGCACAGTAACTGTTTTGCTACCAGAAAGGACTAGCTATGCATGTTGCTGCACTGCACAGTGATGTACACCAGGATAAATTCTCCCTAAAGTTTAACTGCAGAGTGGGGTAAACCTGATTTAACGCATTTTGTGATTAATTAATTAATTCGTAACAAAGCGATTTTTTTTTTATTCGGCGAAGAGACCGAATATAATTTTTTTAAACTTTGCTCATCTCAGGGCAATAAATATAGAATTTTGTTTTGCTGTTAACCCTTGCTGTGGTACAGGGGAAAATGGATTAAAATGGTGAATCTGCAAATAAAGGGACATTTTTAAATTCTACCATCATTTTCCTCATCAAATTCTAACAACATTTCTAAAATCTGCTTTGAATTCATTGAATGGTTTAGTTTCTATAATGGGGTCAGTCATTTATGGGTGGTTCCTGTTATGTAAGCTCCTCAAAGTGACTTCAAATCGCAATTGGTCCTTAAAAAAGTCGATTTTGGAAATTTTCTTGAAAATTTTAAAAATTGCTTCTAAAATTCTAAGCCTTCTAATATCCTAAAAAAATAAAATAACATTTACAAAATGATGCCAACATAATGTAGATATATGGTGAACATCAGTGTTTTGGTCGGTGATTTCCATCAGTGATTGTGAGCCAAAACCAGGTGCAGCTCTAAACACAGAACAGGTACAGATCTTTCCCCTAGGCCTCATGCACACAAACGTATTTTCTTTCCGTGTCCATTCCATTTTTTTTGCAGGACTATATACGGACCATTCATTTCAATGGGTCTACAAAAAAAAACTGAAGTTACTCTGTGTGCATTCCGTTTCCGTATGTCCGTATTTGCGTTCCACAAAAAAAGTTATATTATTGTCCGCATTACGGACAAGGATAGTACTATTAGGGGCCAGCTGTTCCTTTCTGCAAAATACGGAATGCACAGGGACAACATCCATATTTTTTGCGGATTCGTTTTTTGCAAAATACATACGGTCGTGTGCATGAGGCCTTATGACCCCTTATGGCCTCTTTCACACAAGCGAATTCCAATGTATGGAACTTGCATGTGTGAAAGGGGCCTATGTCTGTGTAGCTCCACTCCTGGTTTTGGCTCACAATCACTTATGGAAATCACTGACCAAAACAATGAAGTGTGAATGAGGTATAAGGTAGAGAGATTCCAATTTAGTAAAATAGTGAATTTTTCGAGTTTTCTGTAAATGTTTGATTTTTTTATCAATAAAGTTAAAACATATTGAGGAAAATTTCCCACTAACATGAAGTACAATGTGTCACAAGAAAATAATCACCGAATGGCTTGGATAAATAAAAGTGTTATTATTACTACATAAAATTTCACCTGTTAGATTCACAAAATTAGGCTTGGTCAGGAAGAGGGGTAAATGGCCTGGTCTGGAAGTGGTTAAGCCATTTTGCCACAATTTTGGTAGTATGCTTGGGGTCATAGTTTTGTTTTATGTTAGATTGGCAGATTTGATCAATAGTCAGATTTAATTTGGGTTTTAATAAATTCAACCCAATACAAAAGTGCTCAGATTGCCTTGAAAAATTGTGTGCAACACTTTGAAGTCTCCTAGGACTGTATCCAACCCCTTTCAAGCTCTTTAACGCAAAGACAGAATTAGTCATGTCAAAGTGATGATAACATATATGGCCATGGGTAAACATATGGTTGCCGGGGGTAACAAACAGCCAGTTTAAAAACACATTGCACTTAAAATTAAAAATAATTCCAAAAATGATCCCTTACTGGGGGCAAATGTCTGCCAGTGTTTAAACACACATAGAGGTATTGGAAGAAGCAATGGCTTGTTCTGAACAAGTGATCCAAAAATTAACTTTTTGTGGGTAGAAAACCTGCCAGGGTTTATGATTTATACACACACAGAAAAAAAGCTATGGCTTGTTCTGAACAAGTGGTCTGAAAATTATCCTCTCATGGGGCAGATGCCTGGCAGTGTTTATATACACACAGTAGTTTCAGAAAAAGCAATGGCTTGTTCTGAACCAGTGCCCAAAAATGATCCCTTTTTCGATAGCTGCAGCATTACAGCATGGAAATGCGCAATTGCAAAGATCACTACAATGTAGCAGTGATTTACACACAACCACACATCAAGTATTCTAGTTTGTAGTAAACAGAATTTTTGTAATTACATTTTCAAAAATGTTTTCAAATAAAATGAGGAATTGGAGTCCACTACAATATAACAAGTCAGGTACACTAGTCTATAATTGCCAGAATTTTTGTAATTACATTTTCAAATGATTTTTAAAAGAATATATGCAATTAGACATAGATGGAATTTTTGTCATTACATTTGCAACAGTTAAAAAAAACTGTGCGTATTTGTATTTTTTTTTCTAATTTGCAATGAGACAGAGTCTGCTGCAAAAATATATGCTGATTGAGAGGCTTCAAAATATGTATGGTTTGGAATGGTGCACTTAGTTGAAGGAACTTTTCAACAGCTTTTTTTATTTTGCAAAAAAGTGTGCATTTGGATAGTGTCCAGTGCAACTATGATATTTAAAAAAATCATCAACCAGTACGTGTGATTTCTTATAGGTAAGTTGGGCCACTAGCTGGCATCAGCATGTTAGAAAAAAAGGGTACTGTAGCTTAAAATATTGATATGCAATGCAAGCAGAAGCTCAAAGGATATGAATAGTATTTGCAACCATAACCTGGCTTTTTCATGGTGGTTTTGGAGAAATGGTTTCTACTTTGCTGAATGACCTTTCAGATGATGCCGACATAAGGCATATTTTACCTTTGATATAGATACTTTTCTACCTGTTTCTTTCAGCAGCTTCACATGGTTCATTGTTGTTATATTTAGTGGAAAAAAGTACAAATGAATCCAAAGTATGTTCATCTCTAGAAGACCGAACTAGTCTTCTTCCTGAACAGTATGATGGTTATGTCATCTGAACAGATGAACATGGTACCTTCAGACATTTGGAAATTTCTCCAAAGGATGTACCAGACCTGTGGAGGTCCACAATTCTTTTTCTTATGTCTTGACTGATTTATTTTACTATTCCCATGATGTCAAGCATAGGGATCAAGTAGTCTTTGAATGTATGCCTTACAATGCTGCCACAGGTATACCTCCAATTAGCTCAAATGTTGTCAAATAGTCTATCAGAAGCTTCTAAAGCCATGACATTGTTTCAGGAATTTTCCAAGCTATTTAAAGGCACAGTCAACTTGGTATATGTAAACTTTTGAGCCTCAGGGAATGTATGAAAGCAATAAAGCTGAAATAATAATTGTCTCTGGTATTATTCTTCACATTCTTGAAATATTGTAGTGATCCTAACTGACCTAAGAGAGGGAATGTGTACTATGATTAAATGAATGTGAAGAATTGTGAATAATGAAGTTTTAATAAATGTGGCTAATTCAGTTAATTTTAACTTGTAAGCTATCACTGTCATATTTTTGTTGTTGTTCTGATATTGCTTGTATTGCTGCTTTGAATACAATAGAATCACAGAATATGCAAGTAAAATAAATAGATGCACTTTTTCCATTTAATTATAAATCAAATGTCTTTGTCTAAATAAATATGTTTACGCTCAATAACACATGTAAACTATTTGAGGAGAAATTACTTGAACCAAAGCTTTAGGCTGACCATATATATTAGATTGTATCAACCAAACCTCCAATTTTGATGGGACTCATGGCAAATGTTGTGCAACGTGCCGCCCCCCAGGGCCGATCGCGTTAATTGTTTAGCAATGCTGAGTGTTGATGTGGCCCTAATAGTTTATGTCATGCTGCTCCTCCCTTTATACTGTTTCTCCTGGGGTTTAGCCTTCATAGCAACAAAGGAGTTGTAGTTGGTGGAGTAAGTAGAGTCTAGACTTAACAAAGTTCAACGGTTTTACTTGAATAAACTTGTGTCATCCAAAGAATACTTGAGCTTTCTCCTGGTTCCAGCAGGCTAACGGTAAACTGGTAGAGAAACTTGAATACTTTTCTTTCTCTCTCTGCTGCTGTGCTAATCTCTTGCTTCAGTCTGGTTACTGGACTTTCTAGAGGTTCTGGTTCCGTTGAGTGGGGTGTCTTTGGCTGTTGACCCCCTTGTTTTACTCATTCTATGAACTGCAAGAAGTCGAGGGACTTTCCAAGCTGCTTCCTCTGGAAGACTCCTGCAGCAGGAGGGGGGAACGCTACCCTCACTGCACCATGTCTGGACTCTAAAACTCAACTTCCTATACATCTTCCTGCAAACCCTCCCTTGTAAGGAAGCAGGACTAGCCCACCTCTGTCCAAGGGGGGGGGGGGGGGGGGATCTAAAGGTATTCTGCCAGAGAACCAGGCACATTATATGTAATAATAGTTGCATAACAATATTATTAAGGCACAGTATCAGAGGACCTGGGAATAAATAGCCAGATGACATTCTCTGCTAGCCATTAGAGACAGTAGCTAGGTGTAATAATGGTAGTGCCCCTTTTGGGTTACTACAGTTGGAAAAGAGAAGGGTCCAGCATGTTAGATTTCAACATGCCAACTCCTTTTGTTCTCAAAGAGAATAGGGTTCGCCAGTAATCTGGCAGCAGATTTCTCCCCAGTCAGAACACATATACACTTGGCTGAAATGAGTGTGTATGTCAGGAGAGAGCTGTTGGTTGACTGAGCATTCGTCCCACGGCTATCAAATGTGTATGGCCAGCCTTAGTGTAACTGTTGATCAGTCCTGCACAACAATGTGAAGGTAGTTGATGGCATGTCAGCATGAATTTTTTTTCAGAAAACCCTTTTGACTCCAATCAGAGAATTATGCTTTAGATAACTAAAGTGTTCATGAAAGAGAAGAGACTCTAACAATAGTAATGAAATGCAGTGCTTAGCTTTAAGATAAAGTTTAGATATGATATGCATGCAGGAAGTGATTTATGGCCATAGTCTGACCTTGTAATTTAAAACATAAATATATCAGAGGAGACTGCAGCAGATTTCGTGGTTAGTCCATAATCATTCAATTATGAGACAACATTGAGGGGGAATTAGAGCAAAAAATCAATACTATGTTGCTCTTAGATGACCTGATCCAGAAATCCCTCTAGGCATCAGTCAGGATTTCTCAGTTCAACAATGTTAATGTATTGTTGAAAACATTTTCACAGCTTAGGCTTTCAAGACAAAGGATTATCATTCTTACACAGAAATTGATTGCAGCTGGTTTGGTAACACGTATAGAGTTTACTGTCATATCAGACTATCCGAAACGACTTCTGTCATGCAGTACTGACAGTTCCATAAAGATGAGACATATTATAGTGACTTGGACCCTCTAGTCAAATTACTTTCAATCACTAAGTAAAATTAATTTTAGAATTTTAAACTGACCTGGCATCTCTGACCTGCTGCAAGATCCATTTTTGAATCCTTCGCCTTTTAGCTGTAGAAGTTAATAGCAATACCTATCTGTTATCTATCAAGACCAATAAAAAAAATACTATACAAAATTATTGGGACACCTACACATGACACCTACAGGAACTGTTATGACATCCTGTTCTAAACCCATAGACATTAATATGGATTTAGTTCCTCTTTACAACTAAAATAGCTGACACTCTTCTGCAAAGGTCTTCTACAAGATTTTATAGTGTCTGTTGTCAGGCCTCTGTGCAGGAAGTCAAGTTCCTCCACACTAAACTCAGACAACCGTGTCTTTATGAATCTTGCTTTGTGCAATGGGACAAAGTCATGCCGGAACTAAAAAGGACCCTAGACAAACTGTTCTTGCTAAGTTCGGGACATACAATTGTGCAAAATATCTTGGCATGCCAAAGCATTAAGATTTCCCTTCACTGAAACTAAGAGGGGTAGGCCATCCCCTGAAAAAACTACCCCACAGCATTATCCCTCTTCCATCAAACTTTACAGTTGGCACAATGTCAGGCAGATAATGTTCTCCTGGCATTTGCCGAAATCAGACTTGTCTAGAGAAGTGCAGGCTCGGACTGGCTCACAGGGGTACAGGTGAATCCCCCAGTGGGCCTCTGAGCAGGGGGGTGCTCTATTCCCCCACCCCTGTCACAAAGTGGCACATGGCACAGAAAAGTTACTGCACTACATACAGATAGGCAGCATCTCAACCAGCCTATGTTTATATAAAAAACTGGATACATTATTTATAGTGTTCAGCGAGCATGCTTAGCCGAACTACTGTTCGGCTCGAGCATCACTATGCTCGGCAGATCTGAGTGCTCGGCCAAATACTTCCGGTGCTCGAGTACAATTTAATAAAATGAAAGTCAATGGGAGACCCGAGCATCAAACAAGGCACTCCCTTCTCTAAAGAAAAGAGCGTGTCTGGTTCACAAAAAAAGGTTAGAAATTTATGGAAACCGAAAAATTCTAAATGGTTTGGAAACAGCATTAAGATGATGGCTGGATGCATCTTGGACTCCTATTATCTACGACATACAATAAACAACCACACAAAGGCTATATGCCAAAAGTCAGGCATGTGCAAGTCATCAATCTATCCATGAGACAGATAACAGACAGCATACCTTACAATGGAAGCCTTGTGCACTATGAGATATTCCAAACCAGCTCTCATCTGACGGAGAACCAGTAATCATCAAAGTTTTTTTTGCATCTGTTGGATAGATTGGGTGGACCTGCACACCTAGATCAATATCATTAGGGCAACTAAAAGTTTGCTGATTGCCCTAACATAATATTCAATAACCTTTCTATACGGTTTTGTTATGTAAAAACGCATTTGCAGAAACATGGGCATATAGGAAATACATGCAAATGAGCAGAATCTGCCTTGTTTTTCAGCTGTCATAAGACTATGAAAACCAATAGATGGCGCTATTGAGTTATGAACAGCGCCATTTATTGGTTTCACAGTCTTATGACAAGACTAATAGTTTAAAAAAAATAACACAAAAATATTGTGGCAAATATGGAGGAACTGCTCAAACCCCGAACACTGTAGCGTGTTTTACATTGGGGGAGCAGTCCCACCGCATGTGGACCACAGCAGACGACTATCCCCAGCAAAAAATGCATACAATGGAGGATGTCGGCGCGGTCCACATGCACCACTAAGGCATCCCATACACAACAAGGCATTGTGCGGATGAAAATACAATCATATATCACAAAAACATTGCACCAAACGGATATACCACTGACTATACTGGCTAGTCATACAAGTAGATATTAAAAGCTGAGACTTTTGCCAATATATTCCTGTCAGGAAGATATCGGAGCCCATCATGTACCACGTCACAGTCCTCAGCATGGCAAGGGGTCCTACCACTAGGCTACCTATGGTGTGAACAAGGTCTGAAGGTGACGTATTCCAGCTCACAGCCAAGCTTCCACACAACCGCATAGCAGGACAAAAATGTATCTTTAATACTGTGCAGTGCCGAGCGTAACTGAAAATACCTAAACCAAGATAAATTACTTATATTCTCTCTTTGTGTTAAGTCAAAAAATGAAAGTATTTCCCCATTCCTCACTACCTGTGCAATATAAAGAATATATTTTTTTGCCAATAGTGATACCCTTCCATTATATACAATAGGAGGGCACTCCTTGACTCTTCTCAAGATCATATCCTTATCTCATGAAACCAAAATTTTCGTCAGAAGTACCCGTGGCTGACTTCCCGGGATAGGTTTTCCCACTGGAACCCGGTGTGCTCTTTCCACCAGGAATAGAGGCGAAAAATGTTCCTTTCCAAATTTCTCAAGAATTAAGGACTGTATCATTTCAACTGAACTTTTTCCTTCTATTCCTTCAGGTAAACCTATAATTCTCACATTGCATCGCCTGGAACTATTATCCAGATCCACCATTTTTTTTTTTTTTAAGGGAATTAGTGTCGGTACTCAGGGTGGAGATTTCATTTTTTAGCTTCGTTCTCCAAGACTCCCACAGATTTTTCTATGGTGTTAACTCTGTCCCGTATCTTTGAAACGTTGTCCCTTATCAACATCACATCTGTCTGGATTGCTCCAAGCTGCATGGAAATATCTTGAATTAGCTCTCCATTTTTTTAACCACCACTAAAATTTATTTCAGTGGGGCGGATACAAAAGTGGACAAGTCAATTATAGCCTCTCCAGCCATCCCCTCTTCCTGAGACAAATCATCCACCAGTTCTTCCATTCTGCTTCCAGCATCTTTTTTAGCATTAGAGTCAGATATCCCTTTTGGATCTGCCCCTGCTCTTGTCATTACATTAGGGGACTTCAAAAACTGATCAATTTTAGCTGAATCTGGATGCTTCTGAGTCTGACCCATTTTTGAGAGATCCACTGATCGCCTATTTTGATTAGCGGACGGTTTTCTTCCTTTTTTTCTTCCCCTTTCCCTTCCTTCCTCTTTTTTTTTTGTTTCCCCTTTTTTGTTTTTTTTCCTTTCCTTTTTTTCCCCCTCCCTTTTTCTTCTTTTCTCTGCCATTTTCTCTTTCTTTCCTTTTTCCTTCTTTTCCCTCGCTCCTCCTTTTCAGCAAAAGTCCAATACCAATGCGATTTTTATAATGTTCAGCAGGGTTTCTATAATTGTTGGATTACACCATATTTATCTATAGGAAAAACAACACAAAAAAAGGGAAAAAAATACACAAAAAGGTACAAAACAATGGCACTAAAGGCAGGTCTCACAAGTCTTCTTATCTGGGAGAGAGGACAGTTCATTCAGTACAGCAGCAGGGGGACTCCAGCAACAGAAGAAACAACGCCACGGGAGCGGAAGTTATAACATCAGGAGTAGGAGCGGAGGATGGTCAGCAGCAGGCGAGCAACAGGGAAGAGGAGTACAAGACACAGGAAGGTAATAAATTAAAGCGAAAGATAAGATGAAGCCCAGGACACTTTAGACTTCCTTCTTTAAAAGCCAGCGATATGGAAGGCAGGGAGGGCCAGAGGAAGCCAAACAGCCTTTCCAAACAAGCGCACCGGCTGGGAGATCACGGTTAAGGGCACTTCACCCCCATGAGAACGCGTCAAATCAAGCCGGCATACAGTGTTCCACATTTCGTCCGGCAGCCAATCAGCATCCAGCCAGCCCTGTGATGTTACAGCACTATAAATAGCCTCAGTCATCTTGGATTCAGCCATTTCCCAGTGTTAGTGCAGGGAGAGACATTAGCAGGTGCTAGGGAAAGTGCTAGGAAAGGAAAGTGCTAGGAAAGGAAAGGATTGAAAACTTTTATTTTGCTGAATACAAGTTCAGGAAAAGAATATTAGAAGTTTAGGGAAAGTATAGGGCGGAATTATTCCACACTATAAAAGGAGAACCAGATCCAATAGGGGAGTTTACAGCCTGGGTAAGAGGGACAATCCTATTACACCTTGCTGCACTGACTGGGGATCCAAATTGCCATTATACTGCTGCTTTCATGTTTGCAATAGATAATACCTCTGTAATTCCAGCAAAACTTTCTTGTTATTGGGGTGCAAGTGCTGCGTGATACTGCCTTTATTTGCCATTCAGCGGTGCAGTTATATGTTCCAAAGCCTTTTTTGCAGTGTATTAGTGCAAAAAATAAGTGCTTATTTGCCATTCAGTGGTGCAGTTATATGTTCTAAAGCCTTTTTTAGTATGCATTAGGAGAAAAATGGCTTATTAGCCGTTCAGCAGTGCAGTTATATGTTCTAAAGCCTTTTTTGGGGTGTATTAGTGGGAAAAAAGGGTTTATTAGCCGTTGTGTGGTGAAGTGTAGTGTATTAGGCTAGTTTCACACTAGCGGCAAGGAACTCCAGCAGGTGAACAGCCTGTTGGATCCGTGCTGCTGCTACTGCACGCGTGCCTCCGGACTACTGCTCCAGCCCCATTGACTATAATGGGGGAGGGCCGGAGTTCCGGCGGCAGCACGGCAAACATGCCACAAGGCAGCCGGAATAAAACTACATGTCGTAGTTTAATTCCGGCCTCCTCTCTGCATGTTTGCCTTGCTGCTGCCTGAACTCCGGCCCGTCCCCATTCTAGTCAATGGTGCCAGAGCGATATTCCAGGGGCACGCGTACAATAGCGGCAGCACAGATCCGACAGGCTGTTCACCCACTGGAACAGCCTACTGGAGTTCCTTGCCGCTAGTGTGAAAGTAGCCTAAGGCTACTTTCACACTCGCGTATGGTGCGGATCCGTCTTGTATCTGCACAGACGGATCCGCACCAATAATGCAAACGCTTGTATCAGTTCGTAACAGATCCGTTTGCATTATTCATTAAAAAAAAGTCAAAACGGATCCGTCTTGACTTATGTTGAAAGTCAATGAGGGACGGATCCGTTTTCAATTGCACCATATTGTGTCATTGAAAAACGGATCCGTCCCCATTGACTTACATTGTAAATCAGGACTGATCCATTTGGCTCTGCATCGTCAGACGGTCACCAAAACGCTGCAAGCTGCCTTTTAGTGACTGTCTAAAACATGCAACGAAGACCAAACAGCCAAATTGATGCATTCTGAACGGATCCTTCAGGGCTTATTTGCCATTCAGCAGTGCAGTTATATGTTCTAAAGCCTTTTTTAGGGTGTATTAGTGGGAAAAAAGGGGCTTATTAGCCGTTGTGTGGTGAAGTGAGAAAATTACAGCCTTTTTTGGGGTGTATTAATTTCCTTTTCATTTATTTATTTGATCTAACTGTATGTCAGACAGAGAAGTGACAGGCCTGGCACAGGGGAGGGGCAGAGGCCTAAATGGTTCTGCCACCGGCACAGGTCGCAGCAGAGTAAGGGGGCGTGGCAGCAGAGGTCACTTCGAGAGGCCTGAGATCCCAGTGTCATCTAGCGGTCGTGTCTTGACCATCAACCCAGCGGCTCTTGAATGGTTGACTCAGTCATCCACTTTGTCCCAAATTACATTAGACACCCCCAGCCAAGAGTCGTGGGTTCGTCAGACACAGCCATTAGTTGGCATGGCCTGGGAGCAGGCCCTGTGCCTTCACCTGTCCTCAACCTGCCTCTGTCCTTTTCTGTTCCGTCAGCTAGAGAAGTATTATATGCTGTGGGTTCAGCTCCACTATACAGCGAGGACGGGCTACTAGAGGACAGTCAGCAGCTACTGCCCAGCCAAGATCTGGAGGAGACATCCGCTGCTTCCTCCGATAGGTGGGCAAGTAGTGATGAGGAGAGTGGCTAGTGTTGCAAGCGGTCAGACTCCTGGCTCAGAGACCGTTGAGGAGGACATCAGTGAAGTGCAGACAGTACTCGATGATGATGTAGCTGATCGCAATTGGGAGCTGGGTCACAAAGGGGCTTCATCATCATCATCATGAGAAGAGGGTGGCAGCTTGCGCGTGAGGCAGCAGCGGAGCCAGCAAGTCAGTAGCGTGGCCGGGTGGCAGCAGGGTGGCAGCAGTGGGAAGTCAGGAGCCAAATGTTCCCGGGGTAGACCATTCACTTCGCAGGAGCCTACCTGCCCGGAAAGTAGTGGTGCAGGGGTTCACAGAGGCAGCAGTGGTAGCAGTCAGTCAGTACAGAGTGTTGGGGCAAAATCACCTACTTGGTGGTGTGGCAGTTTTTTGTTAAGCCGCCGGAAGAGGTGAACATGGCCATTTGCCGAATCTGTGGGTAGAAGGTCAAGGGTGGCCATGGTGCACTGCCCTGCGTAAACATATGCATCATCACCATAATGTGGCCTAGTAGAACCGTGGCTCCAATGAGATGGTCTAGCCTGCTGCATCACCCAGTGGCACGCACCCGATTTCAGGCAGTCAAGGCTCCACCACCTCAGCCGAAGTGAGCTGTCTGTCCTTACCATCATCTACCAGTCCTGATGTTCCTGCTCCTCGCCCTCCTACTCCTCGTCAGTCATTCCGTCAGCAATTGATCACCGAAGCGATTCCCAAGAGACAACAGCATGCGTGCACTCATCCAACTGCGCAGAAGCTGAAACTGCTCCTGGCCAAGTTGCTGGTGCTGCAGTCCCTGCCTTTCCAAGTGGTGGACTCTGCACCTTTCAGAGAACTGATGGCTTGTGCCGAGCCGAGGTGGAGAGTCCCAAGCTGTCATTACTTGCCAAAAAGGCAGTACCAGCTCTGCACAAGTATATAGAACAGAAAGTGGGCCAGTCCTTGAGACTGCTGGTGTCTCCAAAAGTGCATGGCAGCGCAGAAGTGTCTACCTGTAACTACGGTCAAGGACAATATATGTCCTTTACAGCCCACTGGGTAAATGTGGTTCCTGCTCAGCCAAACCAACAACTTGGCCAGGTGACGCCGCTTCCACCTCCATGTTCTCACGCCATTGGTCCTGCGACAATCTATGCCTCAACCTCCTCATTCTCCACCGTATCCTCAGCCTCCACTGCAGGTACAATTCACAGTGCCTGGAGTTTAGGCCTCAAAGCTAAGGGAGAGGGATGGTGACCTCCTAGGAATCCCTAGACCTCTCTCTGACTCCTGCCAGTATGAGTAGACCCTGAAGGTGGAAATACTCATACACCGTAACCTAGGCCCTGAAGACCCTGGAAGGCCCTAGGAATGGTGGCAAGGAATGAGACTACTGGTTCCTTCCCAGATGAAGGAACCAGCATCTCCCTGAGGCCTAGACACACACACACAAGCAAACAACAAAATGCAAGACAAAATGCACTTAGCTTAAAGCAGAATGGAGGAGCAGGAGATCCAAAGGAACAACACACCAGCTCAACCAACTCCAGCAGGAAATATCAACCGCATGGTAAGTAGCGTGAGTCGGAACTAAATAGGACCTCAATAATGACTACAAGCAGCCCCTAACAAGAGGTGTGGTCATTACCAAACAGAACACTGAAAGGAAAAAAACAAAGAGACTGTAAGATACCCTCACATGCCGCTAGTCTCTTCGATCTTCTCACCTCTGTCATGGGAGGGACCATGACAGTACCCCCCTCCCCCCTCTACAGATGGCCTCTGGACACCCAGGGCCAACTTTATCAGGATGCGCCTTGTGAAAGGCCTTCACAAGGTGACTGGCATTAATGTCAGTCGCAGGAACCAACATTTTTTACTCTGGACAGTAACCTTTCCAGTGCATGAAAACTGAAGAGATCGACAGAGAAATCGTGAGTTCACTATCCTGGCAATCTGAAATTCAAGATTACTGTCCACCAAGACCAGAGCCAAAGGTAAGGAGGATGGTTCAGCAGGTTCGACATATCTTTTCGGTAATGATTTGTGAAAAACCTTATGAATTTTTAAAGCCTTCGGAAGTTCAAGATGAAAAGCAATAAACCAAGAAACCTTGGCCCCAACTTCCAAGAAGGTACCTTCAACTTAATGTTTCTTGTGGACACACCCCATCCACTCTCAGGTCCGGACCACTCATACGTCTCTCATCAGCCATACGTTTATACTTTTTGCCCATTTTTTTATTTTTATTAATTTTGAATTTTCCGCCAAATGCCTGTAGATGACAACGAAAATCTTTCCTCTTCCGGTATACCAGAAGTCTCAACACTAGAAAATGTGCCAAACTGCGGCTGGAACCCATATGCTCCAAAAAACTGTGATTTATCAGTGGACTCCTGCCTACGGTTATTTATGGCAAACTCAACCAGCAACAAAAATGAAGACCACTCCTCCTGATTCTCCGAGACAAAACATCTCAAATAAGTCTCCAGATTCGGGTTAGTGCACTCAGTCTGTCCATTCGACTGAGGATGAAAGGCCGAAGAGAAGGACAATTGTACCCCCAGGCGAGTACAGAACGCCTTCCAGAATCTGGAAAAAAACTGTCCCCCTATCAGACACCACATCAAAGGGGATACCGTGTAGTTTCATGATGTTATATACAAACACTTGTGCTAGAGTTTTAACATTAGGTAGACCTGATAATCCTATAAAGTGCGACATCTCGCTGAAGCGATCAACAACCACCAGAATCAGAGTTTTCCCTGAGGAATTTGGAAGATCTATGATAAAGTCTAGGGACAAATGAGTCCACGGTCAGGATGGGATAGGCAAGGGAAGTAGAGACCCTGAAGGCCTAGTATGTGTCACCTTGGCACGCGCACAAGTCTCACAAGCTGACACATAGCCCTCAACACATTTACGCAATCCTGGCCAACAGAATCCCCTGGAAATGAGATCAACCATGGATCTGCTCCTATGGTGTCACAGTACTGTGATGTTCTTGTGCCGTAGTTTTGAAGCAACAAACAGCTTCCCTGGAGGACAAGAATCAGGTGCATCTCCCTGGGCCTCCAACACCTCTACCTCAAGTTCAGGATAAAGGGCGGATAAAACCACCCCATCAGCTGATATCGGGCCAGGATCCTCCGAATCAACCCACCCCCCTCCAGGAAAGCTATGCGACAAAGCATCCGCTTTGATGTTCTTAACACCAGGGCAATAGGTGACAACAAAATTAAATCTGCTAAAAAACAACAACCATCTGGCCTGCCTTGGTGTCGGCACTGCGTAAAGGAGGGCTGAGCCATGCGCCTTGCATGGTGCACATGATCAATCTGGTTGTCAAACGTTTCCTGAAGTCTTCCACCCATCTGCAAGACATCCTAAAAATAGCCAGGAAACTTTGCATGCACTTCAGCCACTCATACACCACAAAGCACACCCTCCTTGAGCTGCAGCAGCAGATGGGCATCCCCTTACATAGGTTGATATGTGACGTATCCACCTGTTGGAATTCCACCCTTCATATGTTGGACCAACTTTACGAACAGAGAAAGGCCGTAAATGATTTCTTGATTATACAGACGGACAGAGGTACTACCCTGTGTAACTTCGATGTTAGCCAGTGACAGCTCATGCGTGACACCTGCCGTTTGCTCGGGTCCTGTGAGGAGGCCACTTTATTTGACAGTCACCAGGACTACAGGATGAACAATGTCATTCCATTGATTCATGTCCTGGAACAGATGGTGGTAAATCTGGCTGGTCAGTGGACTGGAGATGTGGTGCCTACCTCTCATGGCCACATGAGAGCTGTGGGGGCTGAACTGGTGGAGGAGGAAGATATTGGAGCACAACAAATGTGTACCAAAATGGGTGTTTTTTTCTACACATGTGACAGGAAAGGAGGAGCAGCCGGAGGAGCAAGAGGGAGATGAGGAAGAGGAGGCAGAGGACCCAGACACACGGTGGCAGTATGCAGTGGAGATGGAGGCAGGGAGTCCCTCCGAGTCACTTGTGCAAATGGCCTGATGCATGCTCAGTTGCTTGCGCAGTGACAGCCGAATTGGCACCATACGGCAGAGGGATGACTTCTGGCTCTCCACCATGTGAGACCCTTGCTACTGGTCCAAAATGGTGGCCTTTTTTACACCGACTGAGAGGAAGGACAAACCGATCTACTATCGAGACATCCTATGTGGTCAGTTGGCAACTACCTATCTGCGCCATCACCCAGCCTCTTGCAGGGGGCCCTCTGCACTCACGTTCCACTGCCATGGCTGCTGTGGCGGGGGGTAGGAGCAGTACCAGCTCCATCAGAAGCAACTTGAGTCTAGAGTCGCTGCTGAGCATCTTTCTTCACACGCCTAGTAAAGAAACAACTCACCAGCAGCAGCTAGATATGGAACAGAACCTGAACCAGCAGTTGATGGCATACTTGGACAGTACCCTGCCACCCCATATTGAAGATTTGCTGGACTACTGGGTAGCCAAACTGGATTTGTGGCCGCAACTGGCCGGGTTTGCCCTGAAAAAGCTGTCCTTTCCAGTCAGTAGTGTGGCCTCAGAGCAGGTCTTTAGTGTGGCAGGGGCCATAGTTACCCCAAGAAGAACTCGTCTGTCCACCCAAAATGTGGAGAGACTGACCTTTGTCAAGATGAATCAGACGTGGATCGGCCAGGATTTCCACCCACCAATGCCTGATGCATCAGATTAGATCATCCATGCTGCCTCAACCAAACCTTGACAAAAGAGACCGGTTTCTTATGGCTACCTGCCTCAGCTACTATTCTGATGCTGCCACCCGCCAGATGCCACACATCTGATGCCAAGTGCTCCTTCTTAGACCTACCATCGTCAGTGGGTACTGTTATTGCCACCCACCTCCCCACTCTTTCACCGGGTCACTCTGAGGGCTCCTTATGCTGCTGCCACCTCCACACTATGTCACCTTGCCAGTCTGTGGCCTCCTCATGCTGCTGCTGTTGCCAGCTCCACACTCTGTCATTGTGCCTTTCTGTGGTCTCCTCATGCTGCTGCCACCTCCAAACTCGCTGAGTGTGCCACTCTGTGGCCTCCTTATGCTGCTGCTGCTACCACCTCCACACTATGTCACCTTGCCAGTCTGTGGCCTCCTCATGCTGCTGTTGCCACTTCCACACTCTGTCATTGTGCCACTCTGTGGTCTCCTAATGCTGCTACCTCCACAGTCTCTCATTGTGCCACTGTGTGACCTCCTCATGCTGCTGTTTCCACCCCCACACTATGTCACCTTGCCAGTCTGTGGCCTCTTTATGCTGCTGCTGCCACCTCCACACTATGTCACCTTGCCACTCTGTGGTCTCCTCATGCTGCTGCTAACTCAACACTATGTCACTGGGCCACTCTGTGGCCTCCTCATGCTGCTGCTAACTCAACACTATGCCATTGGGCTACTCTGTGGCCTCCTCATGCTGCTGCTGCCACCTCCACACTATGTCACCTGGCCAGTCTGTGGCCTCTTCATGCTGCTGCTAACTCAACACTATTTCACTGGGCCACTCTGTGGCCTCCTCATGCTGCTGCTAACTCAAGACTATGTCACTGGGCCACTCTGTGGCCTCCTCGTGCTGCTGCTGCCAATACCACACTATGTCACTGGACCACTCTGTGGCCTCCTCATGCTGCTGCTAACTCAAGACTATGTCACTGGGCCACTCTGTGGCTTCCTTATGCTGCTGCCACCTCAACACTATGTAAATGGGCCACTCTGTGGCCTCATCACTCTGCTGCTGCTGTCACTTCCACACTATGCTACCTTGCCAGTCTGTGGCCTCCTCATGCTGCTGCTGCCACCTCCACACTATGTCACCTTGCCAGTATGTGGCCTCCTCATGCTGCTGCTAACTCAACACCATGTCACTGGGCCACTCTGTGGCTTCCTGATGCTGCTGACACCTCAACACTATGTAAATGGAACACTCTGTGGTCTCCACATGCTGCTGCTGCCACCTCCCCACTATGTTACTGGGCCACTCTGTGGTCTTCTCATGCTGCTCCTACCTTAACACTATGTCATTGGGCCACTCTGTGGACTTCCCAAGCTGTTCTCCCAACCTCCCCACTCCATGACTGGGCAACAATTTTGCCTTCTTGGCCTGGTTGACATTATCATTTATTTGACCCTTCTTCTGAAATGTCAGAAGGAATGAAAAATTAGACGCACAACGGATCCTCTCTGTGTAGCAGCTGTAAGGCCTGTATGGTCCTATCAGAATTGGCTTATGATTTGGTAGCCAAAAGCAGGAGTAGGTACAAAACACAGAAGACATGCAAATATTCCATTCACATGCCATCTCTGTTTTGGATCCACTCCTGTTTTTTTTTTGGCTTTAGCAATACTGATGGATTACTGACCAAATGATGACCGAGTGAAGGTGGATGCTCCAAAAACAGGATCCGTTGTTTCTGGGGTTATTGTTCTGGGGGATCAGAGGAAGGGCAAAATAATCAGTGACGTCACCACAAACTTACTGCTGACACCCTTTCCCCTCTGTCAGGGGGCTCTACTTGTATAAGCGTTTAATAGAACAGGTTCTATAGACATCTATGTGGAATCAGCTGATGACATTGTAAAAGGAGTGCGCTCTTTCACGCTACAGTAGAATCTTGGGCCTCTGCACAGTTCTTTATATCTGGCACTAATATCGACCTGTAAGGCTGAGTTCACACTTGAGTTATTTGGTCAGTTTTGGCCCTGTAACTGCCCAAATAAGTGAAGTGTGCAGTAATTCTAAAAACGACGCCTGTCATCTGCATGTCATACGGACTCACAGTATTCACTACCACAGCAGATTCCCTATGCATGTTACTGCAAGGCACAGTGTTCTACACCACTATACAGGCTCTCTGCTGCCAGGAAATAGCAGTTTTTAAACACGATTTGTCACAAATAAATTTGGATCGAATTAAATCTTTTCGGAAAATTTTCGGAAAATTTGAATCTAATTCTTTTGAAAGTATGCTCATCTCTAATTATGTGGTCTGCACATCATTTATTTTACAGATATGTCATATACTGTATTTGTGGATCTTTTGTAGGTGTTACATCCTTCTATAAAATGACAATTGGTGTAGTATGGCTGCTATACCCAATTTGTTGTGTAGCTCAAGTAGACAAAAGTGTCTTTCACCACACTGTAACATATAGATTCATCATTTTCCAGAAATGAGCATGTAAAAGGGGCCACTTATGCTCCACTATCACAAATGCATGTAATGAGCAAGAAGTATGATTACCATTAGGGCTGAGAGAATCAAAGTATCCGAAGTGGACTTTGAACCAAATTTCTGGGAAAATTCAATCCACTGCAAAGCCGAATTTCCTCGTGCTTTGTGGTAACTAATCAATTTTCCCTGTAATAGTGGTAAAAAAAAAATCTAATTCACCTCATCAATTTAAGCACTAAGAGGCCACCGTGGCCATCTTGATTACAGATCCCGGGCATCTCATGCATGGGGACATATGACGTCACCAAGCCAGCCAGCGTGATGACATCATTATGCACCACGCAGGATTCCGCGAGGGATCTTCAATCAAGATGGCCGTGGCAGTCTCTTCGCACTCAGATGGATAAAGTGAGCTTATTTTTTCAATAGATTAACCCTTGAAAGTCCTGATTATTATTCTCAGATGCCGCAATCAGGGATGAATGCGGGATTTGAGGGGTTCGATGACGAGGGGCGACATGATTGCTGTTCGCCGTCATTGCGCCTGCTACTTACAAAGAAATGCGCTTTGTAAAAAAGTAATTAGTCACAAACCAAATTTCTTTGTGAAATTTGGCCAAACAGCCAAGTCAATAGGGAATGATAGATCCATCCTAAGACAAATATGCTTATAAATCATAAATGGACACAGCAGATGCACTACTTATCTTTTACCACAAGTTTTCTATATTTCCTTTCCTCCATGGGGGAGATTTATCAAAGACTGGCATTTTACACTGGCCTTTGATATCTCCTGCACTGCTGGATGATGCACCTAATTTATGATGAAGCGCAGGCCTCATCATATTTTAGACACATCATCTGTCGTAGTTTTCTTTCTTCATTTGCATCTGAAAACAGTTGCAAATGAAGATAAATAAGGTGGAGCCACTGGCCTCTCACCCTCCACACACATGTTTTTCAGAATGTGACAAGGGTGGTGCAGAAATGTCACTTGCAACAAAATTTGCATGAGGTTTGAGCCTTTTTTTCTACCAAAAAAGAGGCCAAAATCATTTGGAGTTGACAGTTGATATAGAGCTGGGCAGGGGCGGATTGGGAACATGAAGTGGCTCTGAAAAAGAAACCTAAAAGTGGCCACATATTGTAGGCGAGTCAAAATTGACAGAAGGTGGGGCAACATAAGTAGGGAGGAACAACAGAAATAGCAGGGCCAGCAATACCATAGTGCAGCACAAAATACCGCCCCAGAAAAACCAAAATACTACAGTGCAGCATAAAATACTGCCGTGTCACCATTCTGAGGATGGAGACACAGTTGAATTCAGTAGAACACCTGCGGCTGCTGACCAGGTGCATAAGTATCTGAGCGAATCGACTTTGGATAAATCATCCGAAGTCGATTCGCATAAAACTTAATTTTAATACTATACGGAGCAGGAGCTCTGTACAGTATTAGAATGTATTGACTCCGATGAGACAAAGTTATTGCTTCGCTAAATCTCGCGAGGCTTTGCGCAATAACTTCATAAATTAATTTGTACTGTAAAAAACTATTTCCCGAACTCGGGTTCAGTTCCAAGGTATTACTTGGAATCAAACCCGAGTTCGGGAAACTTTTTTTACAGTACAAATTAATTTATGAAGTTATTGCGCAAAGCCTCGTGAGATTTTGCGAAGCAATAACTTTGTCTCATCGGAACCAATACATTCAAATTTTGTACAGAGCTACAGCATTAGAACAAAGTTTTATACGAATCGACTTTGGATGTTTTATCCGAAGTCGATTCACTCAACCCTACGCCAAGCATTAATTAATGCTGAGAGCGTCAGATCATTATATACCTGGCCAGCGGCCATAAGGAGGGCTCGGGCAGTCCCCTGGGCTTTGGCCCATCTGGAAATTTACCTGTAGAGCCTAAGGCCAGTCTGCCCCTGGAGCTGGGGTTGGAGAAGGAATAGTCTAATCATAGCAGTACTGGAAGTCAAAAAAACACATTGAAAATGTAGTCCATTCTCCAGGCATGGACTGATGTATAGATTTGTGAAGAAAGATTCAATATAACTTGTAATTTATTGATCTACAAACCGGATTCCCAAAAAGTTGGGACACTAAACAAATTGTGAATAAAAACTGAATGCAATGATGTAGAGATGGCAAATGTCAATATTTTATTTGTAATAGAACGTAGATGACAGATCAAACGTTTAATCCGAGTAAATGTATCATTTTAAAGGAAAAATACGTTGATTCAAATTTTCACGGTGTCAACAATTCCCCCAAAAGTTGGGACAAGTAGCAATAAGAGGCTGGAAAAAGTAAATTTGAGCATAACGAAGAGCTGGAAGACCAATTAACACTAATTAGTTCAATTGGCAACATGATTGGGTATAAAAAGAGCTTCTCAGAGTGGCAGTGTCTCTCAGAAGCCAAGATGGGTAGAGGATCACCAATTCCCACAATGTTGCGCAGAAAGATAGTGGAGCAATATCAGAAAGGCGTTACCCAGCGAAAAATTGCAAAGACTTTGCATCTATCATCAACTGTGCATAACATCATCCGAAGATTCAGAGAATCTGGAACAATCTCTGTGCGTAAGGGTCAAGGCCGTAAAACCATACTGGATGCCCGTGATCTCCGAGCCCTTAAACGACACTGCACCACAAACAGGAATGCTACTGTAAAGGAAATCACAGAATGGGCTCAGGAATACTTCCAGAAGCCATTGTCAGTGAACACAATCCACCGTGCCATCCGCTGTTGCCAGCTGAAACTCTACAGTGCAAAGAAGAAGCCATTTCTAAGCAAGATCCACAAGCTCAGGCGTTTTCACTGGGCCAGGGATCATTTAAAATGGAGTGCGGCAAAATGGAAGACTGTTTTGTGGTCAGATGAGTCACGATTCGAAGTTCTTTTTAGAAATCTGGGACGCCATGTCATCCGGACCAAAGAGGACAAGGACAACCCAAGTTGTTATCAACGCTCAGTTCAGAAGCCTGCATCTCTGATGGTATGGGGTTGCATGAGTGTGTGTGGCATGCTTGCATGTCTGGAAAGGCACCATCAATGCAGAAATATATATTTAGGTTCCAGAACAACATATGCTCCCATCCAGACGTAATTTCTTTCAGGGAAGACCCTGCATTTTTCAACAAGATAATGCCAGACCACATTGTGCATCAATCACAACATCATGGCTGCGTAGGAGAAGGATCCGGGTACTGAAATGGCCAGTCTGCAGTCCAGATCTTTCACCTATAGAGAACATTTGGCGCATCATAAAGAGGAAGGTGCAACAAAGAAGGCCCAAGACGATTGAACAGTTAGAGGCCTGTATTAGACAAGAATGGGAGAGCGTTCCTATTTCTAAACTTGAGAAACTGGTCTCCTCGGTCCCCAGATGTCTGTTGAGTGTTGTAAGAAGAAGGGGAGATGCCACACAGTGGTGAAAATGGCCTTGTCCCAACTTTTTGGGGATTTGTTGACACCATAAAATTCTGATTCAACATATTTTTCCCTTAAAATGGTACATTTTCTCAGTTTAAACTTTTGTTCTGTGATTTATGTTCTATTCTGAATAAAATATTAGAAGTTGGCACCTCCACATCACTGCATTCAGTTTTTATTCACGATTCGTATAGTGTCCCAACTTTTTTGGAATCCGGTTTGTACAATACATATCTGCTAGAGTCCAGCAGGCGGATCCTACCCATTGATTGACAGCTAGCTGTGTATGTACACTCATAAAAGGAAAACTGCCAATCTTTAGCTGAGATTGCCCTTTTTAGGCATCACATGAAACAGTGAAGTAGAGTGACCTATTAGCAGTAGAGAAAGACATGTTATCCAGCATCTTCAGAATTGAAAATCTGCAGCAATTTTGTCACATCTGCAGAAGGCCTTACATTTATGCACACTAGATTTCTATCCTATTCATCAAATAGTAGTACATTAGAAGGCTATAAAGTACCGGTAAGTTTTAAAAAGAACACAAGAATAGTTATCACTAGGATGAAGGATTTTTTTGTTCTTGATTTTATAATATCATCGATGTCTTACAATGGCTCTCAAGTCTGATCCTAAATGGCTGTGTTCATTGTCATTTCACAAGAATGTCACAGCTTCCTTTTATCACACGTTACCAAAGCTTGATAAATAGAAAGCTACCAGGCAAGATTTCTGACATCTATCCTATAGAGATGATACAAATTACAGCATCACTTCAGGAATGACAGCGCCATATCTTGCCTCACCATGCCTGTTTACTTCAGAAAATGCAGTTCTTTCTGTAGAGATCTTTACAGCAGGGGGAAAGCTTTGCTATTGTATTGTAGGAATATTTAGATGGCTAGAATGATAATACAATATTGAAAGGAAATTGTCTCTTTAGAGTAGTTTTATATGATCTATTTAGCTTCCTATTAACTTTATGTTCTGTCTGACCCTTTTAGTGACTAACTGACCCTGCAGAGGAAATGCCTGGCTGACCGCAGTTGGTTACACAACCCTTTTAAAGGCTATCGTTTTATTATTCCAATGCATCTAAAATGAAAAATGAAGCATCTTTGCAAAAGATCTTGATTAGAGTGTATCTACAGCTCATGTACAGACCTGTGTGTCTCTATGGTAACAGACTGCAAACAAACTCTATGTAGTCTGATTTTGCTTCTATGTCTTTATAACATTGGTCAAACTGTTTGTAGGATTGATCAAACTGAGCAAATTCTCTGTCATTTCAGTGATGGTAAAAGACAACTTAGGCTTTTTGGGGATGAGCACAAGAAAAGTGAATCAATCTGAAGAGCTTGTAACTTCTGAACTAAATTAATAGCAGAGTTACATTTTAGGCTGAGGGTTTTGTATAGCAATTGATGGCAATTCTAGTCACAAATGTAGTAAAACCCTGTCAACCATTTTTTGACCCCACAACTTCGCTACTCAGAGTCTACGGATCTTGTAAAAATGTATCCATCTTGATCCTTTAGAGTTATATTTTTGCTTTGAAACAAGACACTGTGCCTATATTAGCTATAAAGTGAGGGTCATCTGGTATTTTTAGCATAGGATATTATTAATATGTCTGGTAGGACATACCATATTTTGACACCTCATCAAAAATCTAAGATTCACTCAGCATTTGCCAATTGCCATAATACACTGGTTACCTAGGCTGCGACTGAAAAGGACTCTGCCAGGAACAAATACAGATGACATACTGAAGCATGCTGCAATGGACCTGTAAATCTTATTGATGTGGCTACAATAGCATGAAGACAGACAGATAGATTTTGGAGAGACATAACTCGTAAATCTTTTTTTAAACATAAATAGGATAGAAACAATTGAGGCACCAGATCCTAGCAACAGCAACGCATGGGTCGACCTTGCTCTGCAATGAACAATAAGTCCTCTACAGAAGATCATACAATGTGCTGATAAGAATGGAAAAATTCATTCCCTAAATGCTACCAAGGATATGGACACAACTAGACACAGCTAGATTACAATACAATGGCCATACGTACCATATATTTCTTCTGCATACTTCTTGTTTATGCCATCTACAGAGCCAACTGTTGCTACAGAAGAACAAAAGACAACGATACAAAAGATGCAAACACAACCGAAATGAATATCATAGGTAGCTTATAAAGACAGGCTTGTTCAATAAAATGCAGATAAATGCAAAAGATGAACCAACAAAACAACACGAATCAAAAATATTGTTCTATACTATTTAGAAAATGCCTTCTATAGGCATGTCCAATATGAACCTCTTTTCACAGATCAGTTTTTGGTTTGTGCAAGTAAAATGTTGCAGCTTAACTAAAGAGTAGATGGATTATAGTATGGAATTATAAATAATGTATAATTGAACATAGATAATTTATGTGTTCCTTCTATCCAGAACAGCTTGTGATTTCTTTTGTGTGCCCTCAGACAAGAGAGAGAAGAGTACACCAAACAGGAAATATGAGCCAGATCAGTAAAATATGTAATTGTATGTAATACATGACTTTCTCTTTCTATCAAAGCAAGAGCCAGTCCTGTACTTCACATGGATTCAGAGATACCCCATTTATTGCCCCAATTGGTCTGCTATAGCTCGGGGGGTGGGGGGAGTATGCTACAGCTCTCTCTGTCACATGTTAGGGATGTCTACTTTCTGATGCAGCTCTCTCCCTTCCACACCTCAAGGGATGTGTCCTTTCTGCTGCAGAAGACTCTCTATCACAGCTTGGGGTGCATGTCCTTCATGCTGCAGTTCTCTCTCTGTAACTGTCACAACTTCTAACAGTAAATACCATTGGTGGCAGTTGAAGGATTGAACTCAGCATGTGTGACCCAGCTTAGATTTCACTGAAATTACAGTGCTATGAAAAAGTAGTAGTCCCTCACTAAATTGCTATTTTATTTTTGCTACTTCAACACATTTAAATAAAGCCAATAAAAACCATGGTGCCCACAAAATCTCAAGAATTCACATTTTGGGAACTGAATGTGGAAAATTAAATAGTAACTTAAAATGCATGTTCACAAATGCCAGAAGCCTATCAAACAAGATGGGCGAGCTGGAGTACATTGTTCTGGAGGAACATATAGATGTAGTTGGTGTGGTTGAGACATGGCTAGACTATTCACATGACTGGGATGTTAATCTTCAGGTTTTTACACTCTTTTGGAAAGACAGGGCAAATAGGAAAGGAGGTGGAATATATCCATATGCAATTGTGAGTGCAGTGAGGATGTTCAAATCTTATGAGTGGAATTACAAAGGGAGATAAAATAATACTTGGTGTAATCTATAGACAATGTCACCCCCCCCCCCCCCCCCCCCAAAAAAAATTAATGTTTACTGGGGTCATGGTTTCATCTGCATTAATTGCAAAGGGGAGAGAATTTCTCAACTTGCTGTAGGACAATTTTATGGGCCAGCTTGTAGAAGATCCAACTAGTAGCAATTTCTAGTAATGCAGAGCTTGTTGGGAATGTCACTGTTAGTGAAACATTTGGTAATAGTGACCACAATTTAATTATATTCGCCTTGTACTTTAAAAAACTAACTCTGGTGGGGAAAACAAAAGCACAGAATTTTAAAAAGGCCAATTTCCCCAAGTTGAGGGCCATCCCTACAGGGCATAGACTGAGAGCCCCTATTGTCACTGTATAATACAGATGCTAAATTGGAGAGCATTAAATTTACTTTGGGTAATTAAACTGCTGAATTTATTCCTACAGGTAACAAGTATAAATATCTAAAATTAAACCCCCCATGGCTTACAGCCACTATGAAAAAGGGCCAAAAAATGACAAAAAGGGCATTTAAAAATACAAGGCCTTAATAAAATATGTTTAAAAAAGTCTGCAAAAATACAAAATGGCAGGTGGCCAAAGAGTGCAAAAAAAAATAATTCCCCCAAAATCTTTAAATATATAAATGCCAAAATCCAAGGATCAGAGCAGATAGTTCCCTTAAATTATGGTAATGAGGAGATGGTCACTGAGGATCTGAAAAAGACAGAGCTACTAAATGGGTATTTTAGCTTTGTATATACAAAAGAAGAGAAAGGAGCTGATATCGGTGGTACCAGTGCTGTTAATACATCCAGTAATATAGTAAATTGGCTAACTGTGGACATAGTCCAAGCTAAGTTAAATAAGGTGAACAAGACTCCAGATCCAGATGGTTTATACACAAGAGTTCTTAAAGAACTCAGTTCAGTTATTGTTGTGCCCCTGTTCATAATTTTTTGAGATTCTCTGGCAGTTGGTACAGTGCAAAGCAAATTGCACAAAGCAAATCTGGTGCCCATAATCAAAAAGGATTATAGGTCTTCCTCAGATAATTATAGACCAGTAAGCTTAACTTAAGTTGTGGGAAAAATGTTTGAAGGACTCTTAAGGAACTACAGGTATATACAGGACTATGTGGCTTTAAATAATAATATAAGTGACAGAGAGTTGTCAGAATAAGGCTACTTTCACACTAGCATTTTTACTGGATCCGGCAGGGTTCATCAAAAATGCTTCTATTACTGATAATACAACCATCTGCATTCGTTATGATCTCACTTGTATTATCTTTAACATAGCCAAAACGGATCCCTCATGAACTCCATTGAAAGTCAATGAAGGACGGATCCGTTTTCTATTGTGGCAGATTGTTGCAGAGAAAACGATCCGTCCCCATTGACTTGCATTGGCGGTCATGCCGGATCCGTCTTGCTCTGCATCCCAGGACGGAAAGCAAAGTACAACATTTTGCAGTTTGCTCTCCGGGATGGGAACACAACTAAACGGAATGGAATGCATTTTGGAGCATTCCATTCTGTTAAGTTCAGTTTTGTCCCTATTTACAATGAATAGGGACAAAACTGAAGCGTTTTTTTTCCGGTATTGAGCCCCTATGACGGATCTCAATATCGGAAAAGTAGCCTAACCTGATTTGTTTTTATGAGGAGGTGAGTAGAAGCCTGGACAGAGGGGCGGCAATTCTTGAATTTTGCAAAGGTATTTGATTCTGTCCCTGATAGATGTTTAATAGGTAAGATAATTTCTATAGGCTTGGAAAGTATAGTTTGTAATTGTTCTGAAAACTGTCTGAAGGACTGTGATCAGAGAGTTAAGATCAATGATTTCTATTCTGAACAGTCCCCGGTTATAGGTAAGTGTACCCCAAGGTTCAGTGCTGGGCCCTCTAGTATTTAATTTATTTATTAATGATATTGAGGATGGGATTAATTTCACTGTTTCTATTTTTGCAGATGACACGTAGCTATGTAGTACTGTACAGTCTATGGAAGATGTCTATAAACCACATGCTGACTTGGGCACTCTGAGTGTTTGGACATCCACTTGGTAACATAGATAAATGTAAAGTTAGGTATCTGGAAACAAATAATTGACATGCCTTATATGTCCTAGGGGGAGTCAATTGTAGAGAAGGATTTGGGTGTACATTTAAATCATAAATAACATCATGCAATGTCAATCAGCTGTTTCTAAGGCAAGCAGGATATTGTCATTTATTAAACGAGGTATGGACTCAAAGGAGTGGGTTATGATATTACCTATTTACAAAGCTTTGGTGCAGTTCAGATCGTGGCACCAGTTCATAGAAAGGATGTCCTGGAGCTGAAAAAATTACATAAAAGAGCAACTAAACTGATAAGGGACATAAGGGTCCTAGTTATGAGGAAAGATTAAAAGAATTACATTTAGAAGAGGGGTGTCATGTTCGGGTGTGGGAGGGATGCACCACACCGAACATAGGAGGGAAAGGGGTTAGGGAATAAGGCCTGGAAACTAGGGAAAGGAGATGGACACCTCCTAGTAAAACCATAATCAAAGTCCTGACTGACTATCAGTATGAACAGGTAGGTGAGTTCATACACAGGAATACCTAATGTCCAAACTCACCCTATAGGACCCTGGTACTAATGTCAGGACTGAGACAACCTGTTCCTCCAAAAGGAAGGACAAACAGGAGTCTCCCTCAGGCCTTAATACAAATGACAAGGAAATGCAACACACAAAATAACCCAAACAAAATACAAAAGGGAAAGAAAACACTTAACTTCAAGTGGCTATGGCAGCACCAGGAACTCAGCCGAAATCCACACACCAGCTATCCACAACTCAAACTGAAGCTATAAACTGCATAGCATAGTGGGAGAAACTACAAAAAAATAGAGAAGGTTAAATGACCCAAATAGTCACACCTGGGGAAAGAAGGTGTGGCAAGCAGCAGAAACAGCACAGACATCATTTGATCCAAACGCAAAATATGTCAGATCAAACCACATGTTGCCAGTCTCACCGATTTCCTGCCACTTGTCGCGGGATTGTCCGTGACAAGGGTCTGGGGGACATGATTAACTTATACAAATATTTAAATTGCCTGTGCAAAAAATATGGTGCAAAGTTGTTCCATGTAAAATCCCCTCAAAATACAAGGGGGCATTGCCTCCGACTGGAGAAGAAAAAGTTCAGTCTCCAGATATGACTAGGTTTCCATACAATAAGAACTGTAAATCTGTAGAATAGTCTTCCTCAGGCTGTGGTAATGACAGGAACAGTTGACGGTTTAAAAAAAGGCTTAGCTGAATTGTAAATGTGTAGAATTCTAGTTCTCGCCCACCCCACTCCTTTTTTCCTAATATCCCCATCCCCGTCCATCCCTTGGTTGAATCTACAGATTTGTTCCTTTTTTCTACCATACTAACTGTGAAACTATGAAATGTTTGAGATCATGTAAATAATTTTAATATAAAAAAAAGGTGATCATTCAAAATCTCATATCATCTATATGAAAAATGAATCCCCCTTCCCCCCTAAATCTAATCAGCTGCTATGCCACCCTTGGCATTCAGAACTTCAATCAAACATTTGCAATAACTTGCAATAACCCTTTTACACTACCATGCATAAAAAAATGCACCACTACCCCTTGCAGAATTGTTTTAATTTGGCTACATTGGATGGTTTTCGAGCATTATGTGCCAGCTTAACGGCTAGCAACAGCATCTTAATAGCATTCCAGTCAGGACTTCAACTTGGCCACTACAAAACTTTCATTTTGTTTCTTTTGAGGCATTTAGAGGTGGGCATGGTTATGTGCTTTAAGAGAATGTGTCATCAGAAAATGACCTGCTCTTTAAATCACTTTTTTACGTTAAATGTTATTTTCCATGTCACTTTTTGAGATGAGTGAGGGACAGGACTCATCTCGGGTTAATTTGCATATGTATCAAATTGTTTTTTTTTTACACAATAAAAGCACACAGAGCTATGGGGACTGGATATTGCGGATGTGCTACCGGCCATCTAGCAACCCATGTCCTCAGCTCTATACACAAAATCCCGGTGACAGGTTCCCTTTAAACTAAAACCAACAATCACAAAAAATGGTGTGGTGTTAAAAGGCAGGAAGTGCTCAGCCCCATTTGCAGTTGTGCATCTATAACCAGGGGAGCAGATCCTATACTTGTTGCCTGTTGCTAATGGCGATCCCCAGCAAAAACGCATACAGTGGAGGATGCCCACAGCGGACCACAAGTATCACAAAAAGACATCCTACACAAAATAGAAAAATGTGTGGATGTAAATATCTATATGAATTAAACATTAATAAGAAAGTTGGGGCATGGCTGCATGATGGAGGTAACTGAGAGTTTGCTGTGAGTCGGACCTCACGCTCCTGTAATTCGCCCACTGGCTCCTGGTATTGCCCATACGGCACAGGCAGGTTAGCGTTAGGTCCCGAGCTACTTGAGATACCTGTGCACGGTGCTCGAGCTCAGATATGTCCTTAATAAGGATATATTGACTAAATTCTCAATTTTAACACCAGTTGAGGGTTTGGTCAGATTTGGTTGTTTGCATCCACAGTAGTGCACCTTTCTTATTAATGTTTAAAACCAAAAATCCTGCAGTTTTTGCACTGGCCACTATGTCTGATAATTGGCGCCACTTCTTGGTTGCCTTTAAGATCATTGTGCTGCTGCATAACTCAAGTGCACTTGAGTTTAAGGTCACAAACTGTCAGGATTTTCAAATAGAGAGCAGAATTCATGGTTCCATCAATTACGACAAGTCATCCAGGGCCTGCAGAAGCAAAGCTGGACCTATGGAGTCAAGTATACTTACCTTTTCCCCAGTACTCATTTCCAACTCCTTTGGCCTACCACTACGCACTCTGTGCTGGATCCGGCATGTAAACATCTAGCATAAACAGGGGTCTGAAGCCAATGGATTGCACTAGGGGTGGTGTGTTCCCCAAGCAGTATGTCACTGGGTCCCATACCGCTTGGAGGACTAATCACTTCTGCGGGCAGTCATTGGCTGCAGCAGTGCACGTGTTCACCTATCTGAAAACAACGATGGACTAAAGGAGCAGGAACTGAGCGGTGGGGAGCAGGTAAGTATACTTGACTCCACTGGTCCAGCAGGGAGATTGGAGAATTTTAAAAACTTATAAAAATCTGGACAACCCTTTTAAGGTCTGGGTGTGAAGAATAATGACTCCATAATATTATTCTATTTTACTATTTCAACTTCAAATTTCTAAAGCTATATACAATCAATTTGGCATTCAATCATAATGGTCTCTTATTGGATGAGCTGTGCCATAAAGTCAGGTGAAAAAAAAATCTATAAAAAAAACAATAAAAATATACACTGATCAGCATAACATTAAAACAATGAAAGATGAAATACATATTATCTTGCTACAATGTCATCTGTGAAGGGGTAAAATAGATTAGGCAGCAGTGAATGGTCAGTCCATGAATTTAAAGTGCTGAAAGCACTGAAAATGGGCATGTATATAGATCTTAGCAACTTTGACAAGGGCTATTGGCTAGATGACTGGGTTCCTGGTATGCAGTGGTTAATACCAATGAACAAGTGACAATGTCATGGGCTCCCAAGGATCAATGATAAAGGGGCATGTTAGCATCAGAACTGGACCATGGAGCATTGTACATGGATGGCCTTAACTGAGAAAGAGATGACACTAGGATAAAATATAGGAAGATGGCAAGACACTGGAGGCCTTGGCAATGTTCTGCTGGGAAACCTTGGGTCCTGGCATTCATGTGGATGCTACATTGACAGTTAACACCTATGGTAAACATAGTTAAAGATAAAGTATGTCCCGTCATCACAACAGTATTTCCTAATGGTAATGGCCACTTTCAGAGAAAATGATCCATGCCTCACAAAAAAAATGAATAACTAATTAAAAAATAACTAACACATATATTGCAAATGCATTCCAAACATACAGTACCTATGTGTACTTTGTGTCTTTACTCCATGTCCAGGAAAAACACTTTTTTTCTGCTGAAAAACAGTTTGCAATCTTCTCAGGGGAAATGTTGTTAGTAATATTGGAGAAAATGAGGTAACAGACTGCCTTTAAGCTGTGTTCTTATGGCATTAAAATGTATTGCCAGCATACAGGATATCTAATGTAGTCTTATGTATTTCTGTTATGTCTCTGAAATCAAAGCAACTGAAAATAATAATATTATTATTATTATTATTATTATTATTGTACTATTATATAGTCAAGTGTAACTTGTGGCAGCCATATGAATTCATTTTCTACAGACTCCCCTTTTTTTCTTCTTCAGGCTTTCAATTGTGTGTTCAACTGAATTGTCTATCTGTTTGTTATGAGTTTACCCTGTTTTCCTTTTTGCTTCATCTTCTTGTGTGCATAATTACCTTTTCCAATAAACAAAGTTTTTGTAGAATATTTCAGGACGGTCATTTATGCTTTAAGCTTAGAGGTGAGATTGGTTGTACTTTTTCACTTTCCTACATTTTAAAGAAAATATCATGTCCTAGGAAATTCTGATCTTAGGTATATAAATACATCTGTAAATCTGAGATTGTTTTTCGAAGCCTTTCATCCTTGCACCAGTCTGTGGTATATTTCTCATCTGTTAGATCATTTGCTGCTAATAGTTTATCCAAGTCAGTAAAAGCTGCCAACTACATCTCCTTCTTCAGCATTCACTATTCTTGCTGTCCTATTTATTTTCTTCCTTTATAACCATATTCTCATCTTTAATTCTCTTCTTTAGTATCTGATCGGTGGTGGTCCAACATCCAGGACCACCGCCAATCAGTAGTTCGAGAAGGTGCCAGTGATCTTGTGAGTGCCGCTGCCTTCTCCCTGCTTATAGCAGCTATGCTTGGTATTTACTTCAGTGGGGCCAAGAATCATCCTAGGCCAAGAATATTACATTACTTGTAATATAACAATCTATGTATAGAGCAATGGATAAAATCCATTACTCTATAAAAATTGCAATCTAATGATCCTCTTGGAGACCTAAAAAAATGTTTTCTCTGAAAAAATGTTTTCTAAAATAAAAAATAAATAAATAAATAAATATCATATGCATCGCTGCATCTGAAAATGCCCATACTAGTAAAATATTTTTTAAACCATATGGTTTCACTTCACTTCCCAAAAAAACTTGAATAAAAAGTGATCAAAAAGTCATATACTCTCCAAAAAGATATAATAATAACAACAGATCATCCTGCAAAAAACAGACATTACAATAAAAAAGCTACAGGGGTCAGAATATGGGCAGATGGGTCCCGACACGTATGTGCGCTAAGAGCTTCCATTACTTATTTATACCCATTTATAGTCGGTATTGTACCACTTTTATCTAGAATGACCCCCATTTCTTAGCTCTATTGTTTGCATATATAATGGTGTGCAGCCATTTTGTTTTTTGTAATTATGTTTGCTTTATGGATATGCACCTGTGATTCTAAAGGTTTTAGTTTAAATTTTCTTGCAATATATTGGGGGTGGCACCCCTTTTAGACTGGACACGCCCATCTACCTGGGACTTCTGAGCAGAGTACTTTTGTAGCTGGTTCCTACACAGCCCTGAATATTGGAGGCTTTAGTAAGTCCAAAGTGAGGCAGTATCTTTAGTGATAGGGACCCATCTGCCGAAGCCACCTTGACGCTTGGTAGGTGGGCCCGACACGTATGTGTGCTAAGAGCTTCCATTACTTATTTATACCCATTTATAGTCGGTATTGTACCACTTTTATCTAGAATGACCCCCATTTCTTAGCTCTATTGTTTGCATATATAATGGTGTGCAGCCATTTTGTTTTTTGTAGAGTGAAGAGGGTGTCAGCAGTAAGTTTGTGTTGACATCACTGATTATTTTGCCCTTCCTCTGAGCCGTCAGAATAACCCACAAAAAACTGATCCTGTCTGTGGAGCATCCGCCTTCACTTGGTCAGCATTTGGTCAGTAATCCATCAGTATTGCCAATGCACAAAAAAATTGGTGTGGATCCAAAACAGAGATGACAGATGAACGGAATATTTGCATGTCTTCTGTGTTTTGTACCCACTCCTGATTTTGGCTACCAAATCATAAGCCAATTCTTATGGGACCATGCAGGCCTTACAGCTGCTACACAGATAGGATCCATTGTGCGTCTCATTTTCCTTCCTTCTGACAGATCAAAAGAAGGGTCAAATAAATGATGATGTCAGCCATGCCAAAAAGGCTAAATAGTGGCCCAGACATGAAGTGGGGAGGGTGGGAACAGCATGAGAAGTCCACAGAGTGGCCCTATGACATAGTGTTGAGGTGGAAGCAGCATGAGGAGACCACAGAGTGGCCCAATGACAGAGTCTGGAGATGGCGGAAGCATCAGGAGGCCACAAAGTGGCACAATGACATAGTGTGGAAGTGGCGGCAGCATCAGGAGACCACAGAGTGGCAAAGTAACATAGTGTGGAGGTGGCAGAAGCATGAGGAGGCCACAGAATGGCAAAGTGCCAGTGTGGGGTGGAAGCAGCATCAGGAGGCCACAGATTGGCAAGGTGACATAGTATGGAGGTGGTAGCAGCATCAGGAGACCACAAAGTGGCAAGGTGACATAGTGTGGAGGTGGTAGCATGAGGAGACCACAGAGTGACCCGGTGACAGAGTGTGGAGATGGCAGCAGCATCAGGAGGCCACAGAGTGGCAAGGTGACATAGTATGGAGGTGACAGCAGCATAAGGAGACCACAGAGTGGCAAGGTGACATAGTGTGGAGGTGGGTGGCAATACCAGTACCAGCTGAAGATGGTGGGTGAAAGAAAGAGCACATGGCATCAGATGTGTGGCATCAGGCGGGTGACAGGATCAGAATAGTAGCTGAGCCAGATAGCCAGTTAGTTTTATAGAGCCGGTCGATACGGATTTGGTGATACCTAACATGTGTACCTTTCTTTTTTCCCTAATTTTTAAAACTAAATTTTGGGGCAAAAGGATGTTTGGAGTGGCGTTGCACCATAGGACTGCAGTTTACGATGGGGTGGTGTGCTAGATGTCTGTGTTTGAATTATCGGTGCATAAAGAGTTGAAAAGGGATTGTATAGCTGTGCCGCCTGGTCTCTCTACTACGTGCATTTTGTGGAAACAGGTTTATAGAACACCTTAATTAGTATTTTCTGGAAGCCGGTATATCAAACCCCTTAATTAATATTTGGCTGGCTTTTTTTAACCTGTCAGCAGGTATATCAATTCCCTCTATGAGTATTTTGTGGAAACAGGTATATAAAACCCCTTAATGAGTATTTGCTGGAAGCAGGTATATTAATCCCCTCTATCAGTATTTTGTGGAAACAGGTATATAAAACCCCTTAATGAGTATTTGCTGGAAGCAGGTATATCAATCCCCTCTATCAGTATTTTGTGGAAACAGGTATATAAAACCCCTTAATGAGTATTTGCTGGAAGCAGGTATATCAAACCCCTAATCAATATTTGGTGGAAGCGGGTGTATTGCAGGCCTCAATCAATATTTGGTGGAAGCCAGTATATCAATTCCCTCTATCAGTATTTTGTGGAAACAGGTATATAAAACCCCTTAATGAGTATTTGCTGGAAGCAGGTATATCAAACCCCTAATCAATATTTGGTGGCAGCTGGTGTATTGCAGGCCTCAATCTCTATTTTTCGTAAAAGCTGGTATATCAATCCCCTCTATCAGTATTTTGTGGAAACAGGTATATAAAACCCCTCAATGAGTATTTGCCGGAAGCAGGTATATCAATCCCCTCTATCAGTATTTTGTGGAAACGGGTATATAAAACCTCTTAATGAGTATTTGCTGGAAGCAGGTATATCAAACCCCTAATCAATATTTGGTGGAAGTGGGTGTATTGCAGGCCTCAATCAATATTTGGTGGAAGCCAGTATATCAATCCCCTCTATCAGTATTTTGTGGAAACAGGTATATAGAACCTCTTAATGAGTATTTACTGGAAGCAGGTATATCAAAACCCTTAATCAATATTTGGTGGAAGCTGGTGTATCGCAGGCCTCAATCTATATTTGGTGGAAACTGATATATCGATCCCCTCTATCAGTATTTTGTGGAAACAGGTATAAAGAATCCCTTAATGAGTATTTTCTGGAAGCCGGTATATCAAACCTTTTAATCAATATTTGGTGGAAGCTGGTGTATCGCAGGCCTCAATCTATATTTGGTGGAAGACGGTATATCAATCCCCTCTATCAGTATTTTGTGGAAACAGACATTGGGAGATTCTAAAAAGGGATAATGTATTCACAGAATATGTAGAGAGACCTCTGGTCACATTCAGAAAAAGTCACACTATTAGGGACAGATTAGTGAGAAGTCGCTTCACCCAGGACACTAACCACAGTTGGTTACATGAGAGAAGACCTAAAGGTAACTATAAATGTGGCAATTGCTCCTTTTGCAGGTATAATTCCTATAAGACAATTCTTAATATTGGAGGTATACAACATAAAACTTACATAAAAAAAAAAAAAGTTTACATATTTGGTATCGCCGCGTCTATTGACCGGCTCTATAAAAATATCACATGACCTAACCCCTCAGATGAACACCGTAAAAAATAAAAAATAAAAATTGTGCTAAATAAACCATTTTTTATCACCTTACATCACAAAAAGTGTAATAGCAAGCGATCAAAAAGTCACACGCACCCCAAAATAGTGCCAATAAAACTGTCATCTCATCCCGCAAAAATCATACACTACCCAAGGTAATCGCCCAAAAACTGAAAAAACTATGGCTCTCAGACTATGGAAACACTAAAACATGCTTTTTTTTGCTTCAAATATGAAATCATTGTGTAAAACTTGCATAAATAAAAAAAGTATACATATTAAGTATCGCTGCATCCGTATCGACCGATCTATAAAAATATCACATGATCTAACCTGTCAGATGAATGTTGTAAATAACAAAAAATAAAAACGGTGCCAAAACAGATATTTCTTGTTATCTCGCCTCACAAAACGTGTAATATAGAGCAACCAAAAATCATATGTACCCTAAAATAGTACCAACAATACTGCCACCCTATCCCGTAGTTTCTAAAATGGGGCCACTTTTTTGGAGTTTCTACTCTAGGGGTGCATCAGGGGGGCTTCAAATGGTGTAAAAAAAAACAGTCCAGCAAAATCTGCCTTCCAAAAACCGTATGGCATTCCTTCTGCGCCCTGCCGTGTGCCCGTTTACGACCACATATGGGGTGTTTCTGCAAACTACAGAATCAGGGACATAAATATTGAGTTTTGTTTGGCTGTTAACTCTTGCTTTGTTGCTGGGAAAAATTGATTAAAATGGAAAATCTGCCAAAAAAGTGAAATTTTGAAATTGTATCTCTATTTTCCATTATTTCTTGTGGAGCACCTAAAGGGTTAACAACGTTTGTAAAATCAGTTTTGAATATCTTGAGGGGTGTAGTTTCTTAGATGGGGTCACTTTTATGGAGTTTCGACTCTAGGGGTGCATCAGGGGGGCAAAAAGGGAGTAAAGTTGTCCTTTGAAGGTGAGAACGGTGCAAACCGCACCTCTCCCCAGAGTACTGCTTGAAAACGTAATAGGAAAATCAAAGGGGCAGTAACATTTAAAACATGATATTTATTGATACGACTAAAACATATATAATCCCCTTACAAACAAAAACAGACAGACACAATAGGGTCCTGGGTACATGTGAGCCGCTAGAAGGCAGGTCACAGTACACAGAATCCCTCGGGCGAGCCCTTATTTAAATTGTGTGGACCCCAAGGGTCAGGAGGAGCCACAAGTAGTGCTGAGAAACACCCCAGCGTAATCGCCCTGAGTCCCACTTGGAGAACAGGGCAATACCTAGTCAGGGTGAAAGAACAAGGATAGATCTTACCGATATAGAGTCAAACGGTGCATGTATTCATCGGACTCAGGAGATAACTGGAAATAAAGTTCTTTACCATCAGGGGGGCTTCAAATGGGACATGGTGTCAAAAAAAACAGTCCAGCAAAACCTGTTTTTCAAAAACCGTATGGCATTTCTTTCCTTCTGAGCAATGCCGTGTGCCCGTACAGCGGTTTACGACCACATATGGGGTGTTTCTGTAAACTAAAGAATCAGGGCCATTAATATTGAGTTTTGTTTGGCTGTTAACCCTTTCTTTGTAACTGGAAAATAATTATTAAAAAGGAAAATCTGCGAAAAAGTGAAATTTTGAAATTGTATCTCTATTTTCCATTAATTCTTCTGGAACACCTAAAGGGTTACCAAAGTTCTTAAAATCCGTTTTAAATACCTTAAAAAAATTCAAGATTTGCTTCTAAACTTCTAAGCCTTGTAACATCCCCAAAAAATAAAATATAATTCCCAAAATGATCCATGAAGTAGACAAATGGGGAATGTAAAGTAATAACTATGTTTGGAGGTATTACTATGTATTATAGAAGTAGAGAAACTGAACTTGGAAATTTGCAATTTTTTACAAATCTTTGGTAAATTTTGTATTTTTTTTACTTTATTTTACCCGTGTCATGAAGTACAATATGTGACGAAAAAACAATCTCAGAATGGCCTGGATAAGTCAAAGGGTTTTAAAGTTATCAGCACTTAAAGTGACACTGGTCAGATTTGCAAAAAATGGGTTAAGGACCAGGCCATTTTTTGCAAATCCGATATGTCACTTTATGTGGTGATAACTTTAAAACACTTTTACTTATCCAGGCCATTCTGAGATTGTTTTCTCGTCACATATTGTACTTCATGACAGTGGTAAAATTGAGTAAAAAAAAATATTTTTTTATTTATAAAAAAATGCCAAATTTACCAAAAAAATGGAAAAATTCTCAAATTTCCAAATTTCGATTTCTCTACTTATAACAGATAGTAATACCTCCAAAAATAGTTATTACTTTACATTCCCCATATGTCTACTTCATGTTTGGATCATTTTGTGAATGACATTTTATTTATTGGGGATGTTAGAAGGCTTTGAAGTTTAGAAGCAAATCTTGAAATTTTTCATAAAATTTTCAAAACCCACTTTTTAAGGACCAGTTCAGGTCTGAAGTCACTTTGTAAGGCTTATATAATAGAAAACACCCATTTTAGAAACTACACCCTTCAAGGCATACACAACTGATTTTACAAACTTTGTTAACCCTTTCGGTGTTCCACAAGAATTAATGGAAAATAGAGATGAAATTTCTGAATTTAACTTTTTTGGCAGTTTTTCCATTTTAATCCATTTTTTCCAGTTACAAAGCAAGGGTTAACAGCCAAACAAAACTCA
This sequence comes from Bufo gargarizans, assembly GCF_014858855.1. NCBI lineage: Eukaryota > Metazoa > Chordata > Amphibia > Anura > Bufonidae > Bufo > Bufo gargarizans. The sequence continues at coordinate 271,227,999 of NC_058083.1, forward strand.
ATATTTATGGCCCTGATTCTGTAGTTTACAGAATCACCCCATATGTGGTCGTACACTTCTGTACTGGCAAACGGCATTGCGCAGAAGGAAAGGAATGCCATAAGGTTTTTGGAAGGCAGATTTTGTTAGACTGGGTTTTTGACACCATGTCCCATTTAAAGCCCCCCTGATGCACTCCTAGAGTAGAAACTCCAAAAAAGTGACCACATTTTGGAAACTACGAGATAAGGTGGCAGTTTTGTTGGTACTATAATAGGGTACATAGGATTTTTGGTTGCTCTATATTACACTTTTTGTGAGGCAAGGTAAAAAAATAGCTGTTTTGGCACTGTTTTAATTTTTTGTTATTTGCAACATTCATCTGACAGGTTAGATCATGTGGTATATTAATAGAGCAGGTTGTTACGGACACGACAATACCAAATATATGATTTTTTTTTATTTATGTAAGTTTTACACAATAATATCATTTCTGAAACAAAAAATAAATCATGTTTTAGTGTCTCCATAGTCTGAGAGCCATAGTTTTTTTCAGTTTTTGGGCGATTGTCTTAGGTAGTGGCTAATTTTTTGCGGGATGAGGTGACGGTTAGATTGGTACTATTTTGGGGACTATACGCCTTTTTGATCGCTTGGTGTTGCACTTTTAGTGATGAAAGGTGACCAAAAAATGGTTTATTCATCACAGTTTTAAAATTTTTTGACGTTGTTCGCCTGGGAGGTTAGGTCATGTGTTAGTTTTATAGAGCCGGTCGATACAGATTTGGTGATACCTAACATGTGTACCTTTCTTTTTTCCCTAATTTTTTAAACAAAATTTTGGGGCAAAAGGATGTTTGGGGTAGCGTTGCACCATAGGACTGCAGTTTAAGATGGGGTGGTGTGCTAGACATCTGTGTTTGAATTATCGGTGCATAAAGAGTTGAAAAGGGAGTGTATAGCTGTGCCGCCTGGTCTCTCTACTACGTGCATTTTGTGGAAACAGGTTTATAGAACACCTTAATGAGTATTTTCTGGAAGCCGGTATATCAAACCCCTTAATTAATATTTGGTGATCGCAGTCCTCAATCAATATTTTGTGGAAGCTAGTATTTCAAACCCCATAATCAGTATTTTGTGGAAGCAGGTATATCGCACCCCATAATCAGTTTTTTGGGGGGCAACAAGTATATATCACCAGTTGCAATTAGTTATTCCAATAGCGTTTGTCCCTCTGTCAGAACTGCACACAACTGCTGCAAAATACAAATGCACTATAATATACTTTCTATGTTAGAAGGTATATTATAGGTATATCACACCCCTCAATCTGTTTTTTTGAGGGGCAACAGGTATATCACACCAGTTGCAATTAGTTATTCCAATAGCATTTGTCTCTCTATCTAGCTGCGGTATCTCAGCAGAACCGCACTCAACTGCTGCACAATACAAATGCACTATAATATACTTTCTATGTGTACTGGCTGCAGATGTCACATGTATGCCAGTTGCCAGGGGCAACGTCCTATGCTTCTGCCTGTGTGTTTCCCCTGTGGATTTGTACTCCAGTTCTGTTGGGGTTAACTCCCCTGATTTGTGCCTGTGGATCTGTGCCTGGGTAGGGCTTTCCAGCTGCCCTCTTTATCAAGCCTTATCCTGCTGGTGGCTGTGGAGTTCTATTAGTTCTGTTCAGTTTTGTCTGTGCCTGGCTAGGTGTAGCACCTCGCTTCTGTCCGGTGGTTCTATTTACACTTCGGAGTAGTGTCACCTGGTTTTGCATTGTTGGTCTTTGTCTGTACCTGCTCTGTTATGGTGTTTTATGTCATGTCCTGTTCTGTATCTGCACTGTATATTGATATCGTCTGTTCCTGGTCTGTCCTTATTCACCTAGCAGTGCGTACGTGCACCTGATTGCCGAGCAGAATCTCTACTCTGTGAATCTCTGTGTGCCTTGAATTTCTAGTCTGTGTGTATTCCTTGCCTGTATGTATTTCTAGCCTGTTCCGTGCCTTGTATCTCTGATCCGTGTTTCTCGTGTTTGTGTCATTACTCCTGGTAACTCTTTGCCTGTTTGTCCAAGCTTCCTGACAGTACCTACTCAGGTACCTCCTGGTCTGTCTGGACCAGCTGCCACTGAGTCTGGGTTTGCTCCGAAGTAGCCCCTAGCAAGTACCTTACTGGCTCAAGTCTATCCTCACCATCTGAGGCTTTAGTGAATACCAGGGAGTTGCTTAGTTATGCCCCTCCAGAGTATTGCCAGTCAGTGGCACAGTGGGTCCTCATCCACTGTTCCATGTAGTGTGCCTGTGCTTACATCTGTATAGCTTTAAGCAGCTCTTGTTTTGTGTTGCTGCCAGTTGCGACTCTAGGAACAATATATAGGGGGGGGGGGGGGACAAAGATACCACAGTCAAAAATGGGGGGGGCAAAAACAAAATAAGTATATATAAATAAGATTCTATTCAGTCGTCTGCTGTGCCGTCCTCTGCTTGCTTCCACTGAGTCTCTCATCAGTGCGCAGGCGCACTGTTATGGTGGATCTGTGGAAGACACACTGTTATGGGGGCATCTGTTAATGACACATTATGCCTCTCATTAGCCCTCATTATGCCTTTCATATCAGCCCCATATCATCCCTTATGCCTCATTAGCCCCAATTATTCCTCTTATTAGCCCCCATTATGCCTCTTATCACCCCTATATCAGCCCCCATGCCTCTCATTAGCCCCCATATCAGCCCGTATGCCTCATTAGCCCCCATTATAAACCCTTATGCCTCATTAGCCACCATTATTCCTCTTATTAGCACCCAATATGCCTCATTAGCCCCCATTATGCCTCATTATCCCCCATTATAAGCCATTATGCCTCATTAGCCCCCATTATGCCTCTTATTAGCCCTTATATGCCTAATTAGCTCCCATATGCCTAATTAGCTCCCATTATGCCTCTTATTAGCCCCCATATGCCTCATTAGCCCCCATATGCCTCTAAGATGGCTGACACTATTTATAGGGCTGTGACATCACAGAGCTAGCTGGCTGCTGATTGGCTGCATGCATGGCATTATGGGTGATCCCGCCTTCCCAGAGTTCCTTTCTCCATATTCCCACACGTGCAGCAGCCATTTTAGAAAAAAATGTGATTGGAAGGCTAAGTTGTTGTTATGATACACTCATTGCTGAATTGCACATATTTTTCACATTTGTTTCTCTCTTAATTTGCCTGAAATGAATAGCAAAACTTTAGAAAATTAGGGATGTATTCTAGTGTTGAGCGAGCATGCTCGGCCGAATACTGGTTCGGCTCGAGCATCAATATGCTTGGCACATGGTGGTACTCGGCGGTACCTCATGTGCTCGACCGCAATGCTTGAGTCTCCTCCACGCACGTTTTGCGGCTGTTAGGCAGACAATAAACGTGCAGGTAAGTACTGCCCTCACTGTAATGCCAGTAGCCATGTTGGCTACTGGCATTACAGTGATTGGCTGGCTGAAACGCGTCATCGGGTGCTATATAGCACCCGATGACACGTGTTCGGGTCATTCTAAGTCAAGGAGAGCTGAGCATAAGAAGGGACAGACAGTGTAGGGAGTTTAATTGAATATTATTTCTGTACAAAAACATTTCAGAGACCCAAAAGTCCTTGTAAGGACTATTGTGTGTGACAGCAAAAATATATGTTTGTAGCGCAACCTGCGCTAAATTGCTCAGTGTTAGGGAGAGTTGTGCATAGGAACAGGCAGACAGTGTAGGGAGTGTAATAGGAAGATTTTTATACAAAAAACTTTTCTGAGACCCAAAACTCCTTTTAAGGACTATTATGTGTGACAGCAGCAATATATTTTTGGAACATCCTGTGCAAAATACCGTGCAATAGGCCACTGCGGACAGTTAAATTATCTGTGCCACATCTCCTGTGTAAATTGTGAGCATCCCTAAAATATCAGTGACATCCAGTACACTTTTTCCATGTACGGTGTCCCCCTGCGGACAGTAAAATTATCCGCGCCACATCTCCTGTTTAAAGTATGCGCATCCCTAAAATATCAGTGACATCAAGTGCACTTTTTTCGTAGATGGTGTCCCCTGCGGACAGTTAAATATCCGCGCCACATCTCCTGTTTAAAGTGTGTGCATCCCTGAAATATCAGTGACATCCAGTACACTTTTTCCATAGACGGTGTCCCCCTGCGGACAGTAAAATTATCCGTGTCACATCTCCTGTGTAAAGTGTGCGCATCCCTAAAATATCAGTGACATCCAGTACACTTTTTCCGTGTATGGTGTCCCCCTGCGGACAGTAAAATTATCTGCGCCACATCTCCTGTTTAAAGTATGCGCATCCCTAAAATATCAGTGACATCCAGTGCACTTTTTTCGTAGATGGTGTCCCCTGCGGACAGTTAAATATCCGCGCCACATCTCCTGTTTAAAGTTTGCGCATCCCTGAAATATCAGTGACATCCAGTACACTTTTTCCATAGACGGTGTCCCCCTGCGGACAGTAAAATTATCCGTGTCACATCTCCTGTTTAAAGTGTGCACATCCCTAAAATATCAGTGACATCCAGTGCACTTTTTCTGTAGACGGTGTCCGCTGCGGACAGTTAAATATCCGCGCCACATCTCCTGTTTAAAGTGTGTGCATTCCTAAAATATCAGTAACATCCAGTACACTTTTTCCGTAGACAGTGTCCTCTGTGGACAGTTAAATTATCCACGCCACATCTCCTGTTTAAAGTGCGCGCATCCCTAAAATATCAGTGACATTCAGTGCACTTTTTCCATAGACGGTGTCCTCTGCAGACAGTTAAATTATCCGCGCCACATCTCCTGTTTAAGGTGTGCGCATCCCTAAAAAAATCTGTGACATCCAGTGCACTTTTTCCGTAGACGGTGTCCGCCACAGACAGTTAAATTATCCATGTCACATCTCCTGTTTAAGGTGTGCGCATCCCTAAAATATCAGTGACATCCAGTACACTGTTTCCATAGACTGTGTCACCTGCGGCCAAACAAGTGATCCCACACTTGGATATTTCGAGGACCTCTTTTTATCGCCATTACTTGATTTGGCCCCCTCGCCAAGCATGCTTGAAGAGTGACATGAGATCTTGTGCCCTGATTCCCAACCTCTTGAACATCCACAGTCACAAGAACATGACAGTGGGGAACGGCAATTAGTGTTTAATGAGGTGGATGATGATGAGACACAGTTGCCAATGAGGCAACCGCAAATACTGTCTCAAGAGGTTTATGAAGAGGATGAGACACAGTTGTCAATCACTGAGGTTGTGGTTAGGTCAACAAATCAGGAGGATGATCAGAGTGAGGAAGTGGAAGAGGAGGTGGTAGACGATGAGGTCACTGACCCAACCTGGGAAGGTGGAAAGCCGAGCAAGGACAGCAGTACAAAGGGGGAGGGATCTGCAGCACCACAACAGGCTGGAAGAGGCAGTGGGGTGGCAAAAGGGAGAAGGCGGGCCACGCCACACAGGCCCGCAACTGCTCCACGGAGCAACCCCTTGCGGAAATCTCCTTTGCAAAGGATTAGATGTTCCGCAGTATGGCGCATTTTTTAGGAAAGTGCGGATGACAAAAGAATAGTAGTTTGCAACCTGTGCCATACGAAAATGAGCCGAGGCGTGAACACTAGCAATATAACAAAATAGCGGATACCGCGCTAATAATCTAAAGCGATCTATAGAGATAAATGTTACTAAGAATCCTGACTTGTTTAGGAACGAGCGTTTGGTGCTATCAGTGAGATCTGACTACATGTTAGAGGCGGATAGCTGGTTCATCGCATGGTAATTCCGACCTGTATGAAACGAACGGCTGGAGCCTTACAGTAAGATCTAACCATCTGTTGGAGAGGCATATTATTGTCCATTGCATAATAATCCTGACCTTTAAGAACGAGTGGTTGGTGCCATCAGCGAGATCTAACTACATGTTAGAGGCGGATAGCGGGTCCATTGCATGGTGAATATAGACGCGAGACAACTGCTTTTTGGTCTATGCGCAGTAAAGCGAAGTGGTTGTTAAGTCATGTGGGAAACATAGACTTATAACATCTGTTTTTTTCGCATCTGTTTTTTTCGCATGCTTAATATGGACTTGTGATATCCACTTTGTAGCAGATTATATAGTTGGTTTTTGGTTCTTAGTAACATTCATCTCTATAGATCGCTTTAGATTATTAGCGGTGTATCCGCTATTTTGTTATATTTCGTATCTAGGAGTGTTTGAACCTACTTCATTTAGGTTACAGCAGCTTTAAAGTCCATTAACCCACATCTACCAAATTTTGCTTTGTCTATTGTGAACACTAGCAACCTCACCACCACCAGCATGATCCGCCACATGGCATCCAAGCATCGTGATAAGGGGAACGAAACCCTGGGTCCACAATCTGTGTCTGCGGGTCACACCAGTGCCTCCTCTTCCCCTGTGTTACATGCTGGCCAATCCCCTGTCGAAGGCGCAGGCCCGGATGCATCCTGCCCTGCACCTGGACCTTCACAAGCACCATCAGCGACCACATCCACTTCTGTGTCCCAATGGAGCGTACAAATGTCCTTACCCCAGACATTTGAACGGAAGCACAAATACCCAGACACCCACCCACAGTCCATAGCACTAAATGCGCAACTTTCCAAATAACTGGCCCTGGAAATGTTACCATTTAGGTTTGTGGACACTGAGGCTTTCCGCAGCCTGATGTTGGCGGCTGTGCCTTGTTACGCAGTCCTCAGCTGCCACTATTTTTCACGGTGTGCCGTGCCTGCCTTACACCAACATGTGTCCCGTAACATCACATGTGCCCTGACCCATGTAGTTAATGGTAAGGTCAACTTAACCACGGACACATGGATAAGTGCATTCGGCTAGGGACGCTACATTTCCCTGACGGCACACTGAGTGAACGTTGTGGAGGTCGGGAGCAAGTCGTACCCTGGGATGGCACAGGAGCTACCGACATCAAGGATTTTGGGCCCTAGGTCAATCAGGGTTTCTGCCAGCACCTACGTAATGACCGGCATCATGCAAAGGGAGGGAAAAGGGAAGGCCCTGCCCAAGGGAGAGGGAAAGGTGGTGACCCCTGACTCACCTTGCGGCTGGCACCTGACTGCCCTGACGTCCCTAGACGGGTTCCTCACCCGTACGCCGATCACGTGCCTAAACCCTGGCTTTCCCTAAGATGAGCCCTAGGTAGTGAACGGGGCGGTGGGATCACTAGTCCGCACCACTGACACTAAAAGGAAAACACCAAGGAGAGGACAGACAATACAGACAAACATATAATCCCAGGTGGGCGACAACAGCAGACCACAAAGGCCCAACAGGGATCCGGAGGGTAACGTTCTGGAACAACAACCAGGGAACGCAGCAACACAGCTCCAGTGGGTTGCTCTATAGGAAGCTCTATATCGGGCAACCAGAGAAGTGGGAGAGGGGAATATAAGGAGGTTGGGAGTGCTGGACAAGGAACAGCTGAGGAGAAGGAGCTACGGATCCCTGAGTGAGCCAAAAAGGGTTGCAAAGCAAACCCAGAAAGCTACCATAAAGGAACAGCCCTATCTTTCTACATAGAGCGCGCAGCCAACCGCTGCGACTTCCTGACCCCGGGTATAATGGAGTCAGGCGTGGTTCTTGACACCCTCGTGACACTCCTCCTCCACTTCCACCTACGAATTATGTGCGTGCAGCACCAGTCAGTCATCTGTTGGTAGCTGTAAGCAGTGTTGCACTGCAGTGGGGAAGCGGCAACAGTCCGTGCTGAAGCTGATATGCTTAGGGAACAAACAGCACACCGCCGCAGAGCTGGGGCAGGGGATAAAAGACCAGACTGAGCTGTGGCTCTCACCACTCAACCTAGAACCAGGCATGGTTGTGTCTGATAATGGCCGTAACTTGTTGGCGGCTTTGGAGCTCGGCAAGTTCACACACATCCCATGCCTACCCCACGTGTTCAATCTTGTGGTTCAGCGGTTTCTCAAAACCTACCCCAATTTGCCTGAGCTACTGGTGAAGGTGCGCCGCGTGGGCGCACATTTCCACAAGTCACCGACACAATTTCAGCCGGTCTGTCAACGCTGCAGCAGCGCTTAAAATTGCCAGCTCACCGGCTGTTGTGTGATGTGAGCATGCGCTGGAACTCCACGTTTCACATGTTGGCCAGGCTTTGTGGGCAGAAGAGGGCAGTTGTCACAAGGGTGTCAAGAACCACCAGCCACAGTGAATAGCAGCAATAATCAGTAATGTCAATAGTGGTAGTATTGGCAGTACCAATAATGTCACGGTTCAATAGTGCCGCATTTGATCTGTTTAGAAGCTACTTGGTTTCTGCCCTTTGTACTTGCCGGTATTTTGTTGGTGACAACCGTGTTGAGTACAGCAGTGAACTACACTTATCTGTTTTGTACTCACTGTTTGTGATCTTGTTGTTATCTTGGGTTTCACTGGTCATGGTGGCGTCCCACTCGGTGTTCAGTGTACTCACCCCACTTGATCACGGTGTCTACGTTGTCGCTTCGGTTCGGCGTCCGAACATGTTCTTGTCTTCACTGCTGCTTCAGCTCGGCGTCTCACGTGATGGCTGCAATTCCCGCTTGAAATCCCGCGAGACTCAGGTATTGCTGTAATGTAAATTTTCAACGGATATTCGCTTCTTCTTTACAAGTCCTGCATCGCTGTTAGAATATTTGAGTGTCTGTTCCAATATGTCTGCTAAACGCATTTCGAGGTTCCCTGACCTCTTCCTCAGTAGCCATATTTGAAACCCCACAAGATCTGTCCTTATTTTTGTCTGTTGCTTTGAAAACCTGGAGCCTATTGTGGGTTATTTCAAAAACCCGGAAAAGTCATAATACATTTTCACATTTTTAAAACATAAATAAAATAAATAAGATAAAATAAAGGAAAAAATCCTTAAGCAGTCAGTATAGTTTGGTACAAATTATCAGTATATGGAAAAAACGCATGTGCGGTTTCCATGCGTTTTTCATGCGTTTTTCAGATATTTGGATTTTATGTTTAATTTTCGTAGTTATTGCTCGTACTATATCCTTTTATGTACTATTTGGGTGATAGTATTCAGTAAAATAATGTATACTACACTTTGTTTTGATTATTTCATGGGTTCTCTTCTACTGTTCTTGGAGGATCATTAGGACTTGATAGATGTGTGGATGTATAGAAGTATAATAGAGTGTTGCCCTCCACCAAGGGGAGATCGGAGTGCTGGTAAAACAGCCTGACTCCGATGTCCCATCAGCAAAGGGCACCCACCCCAATTCTTACATAAAGCCAAACAATTCAAAGTCTGAATTCAAGCCATCTGGTTGTAAGGTGTTGAATGTCTGGACATATTTTCAAAATGATCTCCCCCCCTCCAATGTACGTCTACCTTTTCGAATGCTACAAATGTTAGTTGGCTTGGATCTTTATTATGATGGTATTTGAAGTGTTTGGACAAAGAGTGCTTTTCGTAAACATTTCTGATCTTGGTCATGTGTTCTGAAATTCGTGATTTTAATAGTCTCTTTGTCCTGCCTATGTATTGTTTTTTACATGGGCACTCTATTAGATAGGGGACATTAGCTGTGTTACATGAGCGGAAGGTATCAATTTCATATGTAAAGGCATTTCTTGTTGAGGATATAAGGGTTGTTTATTTGGGGAACTTTGTGTTCTTGCAATTACTGTATGTCTTGCACCTATAGAAGCCTTTGAGGTTAAATAGATTTTGGGAGGGTCTGTCTTCATGTTGTTTTTTAACAGTTTGTGCTACTTTAAACGATAAACCTGGTGTCCTTCATTTAGTAGTGGACCTATCAGTTTGTCCTTTAGGATGTGATGCCAATGTTTTTTTTATGAATGTTTCTATTTTTCTATGCTGGGCATTGTAAGGTAAAAATAATCCTAATCTGTTCTCCTTTTTTCAAATTTTTAGTCTTTATCCTTTTATCTTCTGATTCAAAAAAAGGACTCTCTTTGCATATTTCTGACTACTGCCAAAGAGGATTCAACAAGATGGGCGGGGTAATTTTTCTTTAATACTAGCTGCTTCTTTTGCAAAATCTTCCTCAAGCGTACAATTCCTCTTTAGAACTCCTGAACTGTCCTTTAGGGATATTAATCAGCCACCTTGGTAGGTGGCAACTGGAATACAAAATCTAGCTATTTTTTGTTACCTTTTTTTTTTAAAGTTTGGCATATCAAACGGTCCTCTTGTTTTTTAATGATTAAGTACAAAAATTCTATTTGCTTTGTACTAGTTCTGGAGATGAATTTTAGATTATTCTGATTCTGGTTTATTTCCTCTAGGAACATCTTCAACTCATTTTCAGTTTTTTGCCATATAAAAAATACAGTATGTCATCTATAAATCTCCGCCAGAGCACTAGGTATACATTCACACATCTATCAAGTCCTAATGATCCTCCACAAACAGTAGAAGAGAACCCATGAAGATGTTGAAATAATCAAAACAAAGTGTAGTATACACTATTTTACTGAATACTATCACCCAAATAGTATATAAAAGAATATAGTACGGACAATAACTACGAAAATTAAACATAAAATTGAAATATCAGAAAAACTGATGAAAAATGCATGGAAACCGCACATGCGTTTTTTTCCATATACTGATAATTTGTACCAAACTATACTGACTGCTTAGTGTTGTTCACTGCTGTACTCAATACGGTTGTCACCAACAAAATACCGGCAAGTACAAAGGGCAGAAACCAAGTAGCTTCCAAAAAGATCAAATGCGGCACTATTGAACCGTGACATTATTGGTACTGCCACTATTACCACTATTGACATTACTGATTATTGCTGCTATTCACTGCGGCTGCTGCTGTTAAAACAACTGCTGCTATTAACAACTGCTGCTATTAACCACTGCTGCTATTAACCACTGCTGCTTTTAACCACTGCTGCTATTATTAACTATTGCTGCTGCAATATTAACTGTTATTACAAACTGCTACCAACTACAGCAAGTAACATACTAAATATTACTAAATATAACTGGATATAGTATGAATACAAGAGTATGGTGGCTCACTCTGTCTATAGCTGTGGATTGGGTGCTGCTAAGCCTAATGACTCACCCAGTCATGAATAGAATTAAATACAAGTAATTGGAAAGGCTGAGCACTCACCACCTGGGCCACACAGACATACGTACAAATATGGATAATGGTAACAATTAAATATTTATTACACCTAATGCAGATATGACAACAAAAATGTACAGCAATATAAAACCATTAATAGTAATATATAATATACTCAAATAAATCTAAAATAATTGCTGAGGTGATAAAACATCATTCAGATATATAACATATCATATAAAATATATAAAATAGTGTTAGAATGGTGTATTTATCTTCTATGGCATATAATATCCTTTCGATTAAATTATGACGATATTTAAAAATTCTGATAAATATTCGCTGTCTTAAAACAATCAGACGCATTTCGGGGAAAGCGGCTAGGAAAAGACCCCGAAACGCATCTGGTTGTTTTAAGACCCGCACATCAGCTGATGGGCATACATTTATCCACATATCTTGGAATTGGATCCTTACTTCTGTGGAGCCCTAGATTATACAAGTTTGATTCTTTGGCATAGACTGAACGTCTCGATTTAAACATTCGGTTCTGACAACTATGAGATCCCACCTGAATACCCTCCATATTTGGAGATAGTTCGGAAGACAACAGGAGATCGTGAACCAGTGACTACAGAATCATTCGAGCCGTCCCAGCAGACAAACTGTATTCAGGTACCGCCATACCTGACACTGCTAGCCACGTGGGACACCACTGTGTGCGCAAGTCGTACGGCAATTGAACTATACTATATTTAGAGGTACAATCACAGCAGTTCAGTCAGCGAATATATGCCGAATTTTTCCACAATATCGAACAGAGATTATCGAATGTGACTTTCGTTCAGACAGTTACTCGAACATATACTAGGCACTTTCAACCAGCGAATATTTACAGAATTTTAAAATATCATCATAATTTAATTGAAAGGATATTATATGCCATAGAAGATAAATACACCATTCTAACACTATGTTATATATTTTATATGCTATGTTATATATCTGAATGATTTTTTTATCACCTCAGCAATTATTTTAGATGTATTTGAGTGTATTATATATTACTATTAATAGTTTTATATTACTGTACATTTTAGTTGTCATAGCTGCATTAAGTGTAATAAATATTTAATTGCTACCATTATCCATATTTGTATGTATCTCTGTGTGGCCCAGGTGGTGAGTGCTCAGCCTTTCCAATTACTTGTATAACTGGATATACTCCATTGGTTTAAGGATTCATCAATGATTGCTGTCATTTAATACCACCAATCACTACTACAACCTGTTATAAATACCTATAGCATTGGAGCCACTAAGGGCTGTTTCACACGAGCGAGTCTATTGCGGGAATCGCGCTCCGTGTGTGAGTGTGACCCTCTGCTCTGGACTTGCAGGAGCGCACGGCATTATCATGATTTATAATGCTATGTGTCTCTGCATTGCCTTTTTTCCACAGAATCATAGTGACATAAAGCTGTCAGTATGATTCTGTAGAAATAAGGTCAAGCAGACATCCAGACATCCACCCCATGCTGTTCCAGAACCATTTCGGTGGTGTTTCCATCAATGTCTGACATTTTCCTATGAACAGGCACCCTCCCCTTTTCAGAGCAGGGGGTACCTAGTTTAATGCTCGGGTTCTCCCATTGACTTCCATTATACTCGGGTGCTTGGTCGAGCACCCAAACATCCCAATGTGTTCGGCCCGAGCCCCTGAGCACTACGGTGCTCAATCAACACTAATGTTTTCCAAATTGACATAATTAATTTGTTTATCTCTAGTTTCAATATTTATACACACCTCCTTAAGCTTCATAGATCAATTTCCCCTTTTTTGGTGGTAGCCTCAAACTGTTCAATCAGTGATTTTTCATAATAATCTATTGTAGTGCTTGTGTCCCCACATAATCCTTCTCTGGAAAAGAGACATGCAATCTAGTTTCCATTCCAAAAGAAAAACTGTCATACCAGAAATCCAGCTCTTTCAGAGTAACTACCATTTAACAGAGCTGAGCAAAGAAACTTTGATTGGCTGCTTTAGAGGCTTTGGTTGGGGTACTATTTCTTCTTAACCAGGGTGTCGGTATGCATGAGGTGTGTTGTAAGCCAGTCAACGTTCCTCTGGGTTTCTGGGAAAAAATATATCAAAATGAGCACATCTTACATAGGTTAGGTTTAGGAAAGTTAGTTTAAATAACTTTTCCAGAAACTCTCTCCCTCTCTCTATCAATAGGAGCAGACTCAGTCTTTATTATCGGTTCCTTGCTTTGCCTTCAAAAACTTCTACTCAAAGACAATTTGTCCCCAGCAGCCTTCCATTTATTTGTTTGCATAGACATATAGATGTGGTTTACCTGATTAAAGTGCTGCTTTTCCTTTATTGATCCAAGGCTCTGTTCCTCAGTTACGATACTTTTTTCTATTAGGCAAATTAGGTCTGTTGTGCAATGAGGGCATCACTGTTGCTCTTGTTGCACCTAAGCTCCACTCCTTTCTGTGGTTAGCTCCTCCCTCTCTGCATTGTCACTGCCTGGCCCTGTTAATAATAACTGTATTTTAACCAGGCGAGTCACAGCTATGTGACTATGCAAACAGTTTGATAGGGAGGTACCAGGTGACAGATTCCATTTAATTATGTTCTGACTAGATTGCACAAAATGACTTATAGGTCATAAAAAATAATGAACCAATAAAAACCAAAGGAGCAAACATGATAAACTGACTCGAACCTTGACCATCTGGCTTTTTTTATAGAGATGCTTAATTCAGAATTAGACAAAATATCAATTGCCATAGTAAATTATAAAAAACGAGTAAAACAGAAATCACATAAACAAAATAATTTACAGTAGATCCCTATTTTTCTGTAATAACCAAATAACTTTTCATGTGGTCAAATTAATTTAAAGAAGTTTTCTGTGGCTAGAATATTGATGCTCTATCCTCGGGGTAGGTCATCAATATCTGATTGGTTGATGTCCAACTCCTGGCACCCCTGCAATCATCTATTTGAAGAGGCCATGGCGCTCCTGTGAGTGCTGCATCCTGTTCCTAGTCCAGTGATGTCACATTCATTGGTCACATGACCTAGGCACAGCTCAGTCTCATTCAAGTGAATGGGCCTATTCAGCAATACTGATCATAGCTGCTATACGATGAACATCACTGTGCTTTGAGGACAGTGCACCAAGGTACTGTGGCATCTTCAAACAGCTGTTCAGTGGCATTGCTGGGTATTGGAACCCCATGTATCAGATATTGATGACCTATCTTGAGGATATACAGTATATTTATATCTAATATATAGAGTCAGGTACAGAGGTATGTGGACAGTGATACAATTTTTTATAATTTGTCCTCTCTTCACCACCATAATGGATTTGAAACAAAACCATCAAAATGTAATTAAAGTGTGATTTTTAGCTTTAAGAGGGTTGTCTGGCCTAGAAGATGACAACCCCTATAGTCCAAATAAGAGATGAGCGAATCGACTTCCGATGAAACATGCAAAGTTGATTCACATAAAACTTTGTTCTAATACTGTACGGAGCAGGAGCTCCGTACAGTATTAGAATGTATTGGCTCTGATGAGCCGAAGTTATTACTTCAGAAATTAATTTATACTGTAAAAAAAACATTTCCCGAACTCGGGTTTGGTTCCAAGGAAAATGATTCTTTGGACGTATGATTGTAAAAAAAAATGATGTTAAGAGAAGGCTTGAAAATGGTTCCATAGAATGACTGAAACATTTCTGTTCATTACATGAATAAATCACAGAATTTTTTTAATATATAGGAGTGCTCCTTTCCTAATGGGGATACGTTTAATCTGATATACAGATGATCTAATCTATTTGTACAAATAAATTCATCTCTGCATCAAGAGGGGCTGCCACTGCTGGTGATGAAGCTTTCCCTTGCCCCTTGATTAATAAGGCCAGGCTTGGAATACAACCTTCTGAGGCTTTCACCCTATTTTAATTGTTGCTTTGGATGTGCTGTATGGGAAGAGAACAGTAAGGAGATGAAAAAGAATGGTTCCTGATCTGAAGCATACCACATCAATTGTCGGACATTGTGGAGGAATGTTATGGCATGGGATGTATGGCTACCAATGAAACTGTGTTATAGGGGGCTTACAGTTCTTTCAAATGAAGGGACTAATCTAGGTCATCAATATTAGACTGGTGGGGGTCCAACTCTTGACACCCCTACTGATCAGCTGGATCAAGGGGCCACCATGGTTTAGTGGTATCCAGGAACTGGAAGAGGTAAAGTAGAACATCAGTGTATTTATACTGTATACAACTGTACAAAGCACACTAGTTTTTATAAAGGGAAACTTCAGATCGCCATTGATCTGATCCAGATTTTTATGTGATCATTAATTCCCACATTATGTATACTGTCTCTCTTCTGTGAGCAGACCACTTCTCTAGTATACCAGTATGGGAAGCATATCAATGGGTTTGCACTGTACTGGTTTAGAAAAACTATACACAGTCAATATGAATGACATATGTTAGTCGTCTTCTCAGATATTTTGGGAGCCAACGGAGTTGCTGAGAGACTGGTAAACACATATGTATAGCTGTGTATAGCAGTGAATAGCTTTGTTGTGGCAGCGCTGTTAAAGAAGCACTGTGTATGGCTCTGTTTTGGCGGCACAGTTATGGGAGCACTGTCTAGCTCTGCTATGGGGCACTGTTATTGTGGCACTGTTATGGAAGCATTGCATCTGAGCAGCTGAATTTATACAGTCCTAGAAAAATGTTCTGATGCCCAGAAAAGGTGAAGGAAAGCCCAAACATGAAAAACAGGTATTAGGGCATACATAAACATCATGAAAGGTGCTAGGAGCACATAAAAAAGGTTGATTTTGGGACTGGACAACCTCTTTAAAGTTCTCTTTTTTCTTAATTGTTGTTTGTGTCACAAATATAACAAATATTTTTAGCACCCTCAAATTGGTAGACATGTGGTGTAAATCAAATGGTATAAACCCCCAAAAGTCCAATTTAATTCCAGGTTGTAATGCAGCAAAACAGGAAAAACACCAAGAGTGGTAAATACTATTGCAAGAAATTGTAATAATCAATCATGAAGGATGGAGAATATCACTGATATTTATCATTGATTGCCAACACAATTTGAAGAAACATTTATAAAAGCTGTTTTTGCTTAGCTCACAGCTCTCATGATGCTCTTAGTCCACAATGAGGAATATAATAACAGAAATGTCAATCAAATCCGCAGTAACAATTTTTCAAACCATTGATCATTCAGGAATATAAATATTCTTTGTGACATTTTTGTGATAATATATTTATTTAATATTGCTTAGTCCTCAAGCACACAACGGTATTATGGCTCTGTAGAATTTTATGCAGTAGCATATTGAGTTTTTTTCGCTCAAATTTTTACCAGATTTGGTAGAAAGTGCTATGTTCCATCAGGAAATATTTTCCCATCAATATTTAGTTTTCATATTGAAGCACCATAATATTATTATTTATTATTAAACCACCATTGATTCCATAGCGCTGCACATATGAAAAGAGGTATACTTACATAATACAGACAATTGCACTAAGCATAAACAAGACAAGTTACAAACTGGTACAGAAGGAGAGAGGGCCCTGCCCGTGAGGGCTTACAATCTACATGGTATGGGAGAAGGACACAGTAGGTGCGGGTGAAGTTGGTCATGGCGGTATAGAGGCAGCAGGGTCACTGGTTGTAGGCTTGTCTGAAGAGGTGGGTTTTTAGGTTTCTTTTGAAGGATTCCCATGTAGGTGAGAGCCTGATATGTTGTAGTAGCGAGTTCCAGAGTGTAGGGGATTCACGGGAGAAATTTGGAGGCGATTGTGGAAAGAGGTGATAAGAGGAGAGGAGAGAAGGAGGTCTTGTGACGATCGGAGATTGTATGTGGGGATGTATCAGGAAAGTAGCTCAGAGATGTAGAGAGGGGACAGGTTGTGAACGGCCTTGTATGTATTTGTTAGTATTTTGAACTGAATTCGCTGGGCAATGGGGAGCCAGTGAAGGGATTGGCAGAGCGGAGAGGCAGGGGAGTAACAGGATGAGAGGTGGATTAGTCGGGCAGCAGAGTTGAGGATAGATTGGAGGGGTGCAAGATTGCTAGATGGAAGGCCACAGAGGAGAATGTTGCAGTAGTATAGGCGGGATATGATAAGGGCATGTACAAGCATTTTTGCAGATTAAAAGTTAAGGAAAGCACAGATGCAGGAGATGTTTTTGAGTTGGAGGGGGCAGGTGGTGGAAAGGCCTTGGATGTGCAGTCGGAAGGAGAGGGCAGAATCCAAGGTCACTCTAAGGCAACAGACTTGGTTGACCAGGGAGAGTGTGCAGCCACTGTTCATGATAAATAGGTCTGGGGGTTGAGCAAGATAGGGGAAAGATGATAAATTCTGTTTTATCCATGTTAAGTTTTAGAAAGCAAGAGGAGAAGAATGAGGATATGGAAGATAGGTATTGTGGGATTCTGGATAATAAGGTGGTGATGTCTGCACCAGAGAGGTAGATTTGTGTGTCGTCAGCAAAAGAGTGATACTGAAAGCCATGGGACTCTATGAGATGCCCCAGACCAAAAGTGTAAATAGAGAAGAGCAGGGGTCCTAGGACAGAGCCTTGTGGGACACCAACAGAGAGGGAATGAGATGAGGAGGTGGTGTGAGAGTGGGAGATGCTAAACGTCTGGTCTGTGAGGTATGATCTGATCCAGGAGAGGGCCAGGTCAGTGATGTCAAGAGATGACAGAGTTTGCCACAGAAGGGAGTGGTCGACAGTGTCAAAGGCAGAGGACAGGTCAAGGAGAAGGAGGACAGAGTAATCTTTTTTGGTTTTTGGATGTTAGCAGGTCATTGGTGACTTTGGTAAGGGCAGTCTCAGTCGAGTGGTGGGGTCAGAAGCCAGATTGTAGGCGGTCAAAGAGGGAACAGGAGGAAAGGTGAGAGGACAGTTCAGAATGGACATGTTACTCAAGAAGCTTTGAGGCATATGGAAGAAGTGATATGGGGTGATAACTGGAGAAAGAAGATGGGTCAAGGGAAGGCTTTTTGAGGATGGGTGTAATGGTAGCATGTTTAAAAGCAGACGGGAAGACACCAGAGGTTAGTGATGGGTTAAGAGATGAGTTAGGGTTGGGATAAACACTGTGGTGAGGTTAGGGATGAGGTGGGATGGGATTGGGTCAAGCGCACAGGTGGTGAGATGTGATCTGGAGAGAAGAGTGGAGAGTTTTTCTTCTGTAATGGTGGAGAAGTGGATTTTGGGAGAAGAGGACTGAGCAGTTGTGTCTGTGGGGACTGTGTACTGAAGCTTTCTCTGATGTTGAATATCTTTTGTTTGAAGTATGTGGCAAAGTCCGCAGCTGAGATGAGAGGAGAAGGTGGGGGCGCTGGGGGATAGAGAAGGGAGTTAAAAGTGTTAAAAAGTTGTTTAGGGCTGTGGGACAGGGAAGATATGAGAGATGAGAAGTAGGCCTGTTTTGCATCAGCGAATGACGATTTGAATATGAGGAAGGATTACTTGTATGCGGTGAATTGATCTTTAGAATGGGATTTCGGCCATCGCTGCTCAGCAGCCCTAAAAGCTTGTCTGAGTTTTTTGGTCAGGTTGGTGTGCCAGGGTTGTCTGTTGATTTTTCAGGTTTTGTTGTGTGTGAGGGGGGCAACAGTGTACAGAGCTGTACTTATTGTGGTGTTATATAGGGTGGTGGCAACATCTGGGTCTTGGAGGGAACAGATGGTAGAGAGTGGGAGAAGCTAGTCAGAAAGCAAGTGAAAGTCAAGATGTTTAAGGTTCCTGCGTCGGTGTGCTAGTGTGTAGACCAGGGGAGCAGCAGAAGAGACCAATGAAGAGAAGGGGAGTAGGTTGTGGTTGGATAGGGGGAGAGGCGAATTAGAAAGGTTAGAAAAATGATGAATATTTTAAAAAACAAATATATAGCACTATATCGAATATAGCAATATTACAAATATTCAAAAAAAAACTAATATATAGCAAATTTAGCTAATATAGTGCTATGATCTTCTTTGTCTAATAATTGTAATTTTTTTCTCATCTGAAGTTCAGATTGGAAAAAAAATTCAACTATAAAAAAAAAGATTATAGCACTATATTAGCAAAATTGCTCTATATTCGGGTTTTTTCGAATATTCGCTATATTGCTATATATTCTTGTTTTAGAATATTACGAATATAAAAAAAAACTAATATATTTGTTTTTTCGAATATTCTTAATATTCTAAAACAGGAATATATAGCAATATAGCGAATATTCAAAAATACAGAGCAATTTAGCTAATATAGTGCTATAATCTTCTTTGTCTAATAGTTATAATTTTTTTCTGATCTGAAGTTCTGATTGGAAAAAAATGACAACTATTAAAAAAAAGATTATAGCACTAATCGAGCTAAATTGCTCTATATTAGTTTTTTTTCTTCGAATATTCGCTATATTGCTATATATTCTTGTTTTAGAATATTACGAATATTTGAAAAAAACTAATATATTTGATATAATGCTATGACTCATTGGCCCACAAGCAAGAAGCAGGGCGGAATCATGTTTTCACTCGGCAGAGGAAAAATTTGCAATAAAAATTAGCATTATGAAAATTTGCATATTACTCGACCATTACCTTGCTGATTTTTCAAGAAAAAAAAAACATAGAATATAATGAATATTGGAGCTCACGAATATTCAACGAATATTCTACAATAAATTCGCAAAATATTGCGAATTCGAATATGACCCTTGCCATTCATCACTAACTGGGACATAGAGGTGATAGTGGGGATTTGCTGAGGGGGGCCTGGATTTGGAGAGATATCACCAGCAATAAGGAGAAGCAGAGAAAGTGTTAATAGATGAGAATAAGAGAGGGCAGGAGGTGTCTGTGTGTGTGTTTGGGAAGGAAGTGTTTTATGTTGAAAAAAAAAAACGTGTCAAAAAAGCTATTTTTGTCACCTTACATCACAAAAAGTGTAATAGCAAGCGATCAAAAAGTTATATGCACCCCAAAATAGTGCCAATCCAACCGTCATCTCATCCCACAAACATGATACCCTACTTAAGACAATTGCCCAAAAAATAAAAAAAACTATGGCTCTCAGAATATAGGGACACTAAAACATGATTTTGTTTAAAGAAATCTGTTATTGTGTAAAACTTAAAAAAAAAAAAAAGTATGCATATTAGGTATCGCCGCGTCTGTAAGAACCTGCTGTATAAAAATATCACATGATCTAACCCCTCAGATGAACACCTTAAAAAAAAATAAAAGTAGAATTATCCCAGTGAAATCTGCCCTCAAAAAACCATATGGCGTTTCTTTCCTTCTGCGCCCATGTGCCCGTACAGCAGTTTACAAACACATGTGGGGTGTTTCTGTAAACCACAGAATCAGGGCAATAAATATTGAGTTTTGTTTGGCTGTTAATATTTGCTTTGTTACTGGAAAAAATTTATTAAAATGGAAAATCTGCCAAAAAAGGGAAGTTCTTAAATTTCGTCCACATTTTCCTTTAATTCTTGTGGAACACCTAAAGGGTTTTTAAAATCTGTTTTTAATACTTTTAGGTTGTATTTTCCAAAATGGGGTCACTTTTTTGAAGTTTCTACTCTAGGGGTGCATCAGAGGATCTTCAAATGTGACATGGCAACTTAAAATTATCCCAGTGAAGTCTGTCTTCCAAAAACCATATGGCGTTCCTTTCCTTCTGCGCCCTGCCGTGTGCCCGTACAGAACTTTACGACCACATATGGGGTGTTTCTGTAAACTACACAATTAGAGCAATACATATTGAGTTTTGTTTGGCTGTTAATTCTTGTTTTGTTACTGGAATTTTTTTTATTAAGATGTAAAATCTGCCAAAAAAGTGACATTCTGAAATTTCATCTACATTTTCCTTTAATTCTTGTGGAACACCTAAAGAGTAAACAAAGTTTGTAAAATCAGTTTTGAATACCTTGAGGGGTGTAGTTTCTAAAATGGGGCCATTTATGGGTGGTTTCTATTATGTAAGCCTCACAAAGTGACTTCAGATCTGAACTGGTCCTTAAAAAGTGGGTTTTGGAACTTTTATAAAAAATTTCAAGATTTGCTTCTAAATTTCAAACCCAACGTCCCAAAAAAAGAAAATGTAATATACAAAATGAACCAAACATGAAGTAGACATATGGGAAATGTAAAGTAATAACTATTTTAGGAGGTATCACTATCAGTTTTAAAAGCAGAGAAATTAAAATTTTGAAAACTGCAATTTTTTTTTATTTTTGGTACATTTGGATTTTTTTGTTAAATCAAAATTAAATATTTTGACTCAAATTTACCACTGTCATGAAGTAAAATATGTGCAGAGAAAAATAATCTCAGAATGCCTTGGATAAGTAAAAGCGTTTTATAGTTATCACCACATAAAGTGACACATGTCAGATTAGCAAAAAATGGCCTGCTCCTTAAGGTGAAAAATGGCAGGGTCCTGAAGGGGTTAAAAAAAAAGAGTATGTTTTGGTGGGAAAAAGCCAGACTTGTTTACCACCAAAACCAGAAAGACTGACCTTTTGAATGTCAGGTTTTAAGCTATATTGTTATGTCGGAAACTTGTTTTTGTCTGGAAAAACTGCTGTGTCATTGCCATTGAGTATAATTGAAGCTCTAATGTAAATCTATGCTAGACGGAAGTGGTAACTGTTTGTGTTGAGTTTCTACACTCCACACCTCTCACTAGAAGGTTCTAGTCTAGCTAGAAATGGTATATAAAGAGAGCCCCTAGTGTTCTGCAGTTAGGGACAAGTGCTTGGAGGGGGAGACTCATGCCAATCTGCATGACTGATCAGAAGAAGACGCTGAGATGTGGACGCTGAGCCATAGACCAGCCCTGTGACCAAGGAGTCACCCGGACTTCTGAGCTACAGACCGTGAACCTCCAGGCCGTGGCCAGGGTACCAGCTTTCTGAGAAATAGAGGGACAGCTCAGGCCTTTCCTCAGCATCAAACCCTTCTTCTGCCATGTAACTATGTAACTATGTAACCTCGACGGTGTCCGAGGGACCTAGTATACTGTGGGGGCCACTGGACATGAATGCAGCCTAAATCTGTTTTATGTTCAATACTTGATGGAGGAATAAATTAAAATGTATCTGATTATTTCAATTGCTGACTAGATGTCACTAGCAATATCATGTGCAATATAGCCCTAAATTCTGAAAAAGGGCTAAATAAGGAAATACATTATATGCTCCAGGGTGTCTCTGGAACAGAAGTAATGTTTACAAGAAAATGTGTTCTGCAGAGGAGATATTTTAATAAAACTTATATTTATCACTAGTATTGCACAATTATAGCACAAACCTTCACACTTTACATGGACGGTAAGACTTTCTGTCACCGTTTTGCTCATTATCTGCAGAGGAGCTGAATTCTGGGCTGTTTTCTTCCATACACATCTCTGCACTGTTTCACTCTTTGAATGCCTAGTAAAGCCTGTCTTTTCTGATCAACGCTACTAGATCAGGAATGATATAATTAAGATCTCTGATCAACCATGCTGACAGAAAGTACTTGTTATGCCCCCAGAGTTTTCTTGCTAGAAGAAAAGAGACATGACCCATGTTTGGTAGCTGCGTGTAGCTAAGAGTGAAGAGTTTCAAGAATGTATATGAAAATGCCTGTAGGAGCCATTGTCTGGGCAAGAAAAAGCATTCTAAAGATAACAACTACTTACTGACATAACAGGGTCTGCCAGATGTATAAAGTAAGCATCACACAGCTAGGCCACATGAATGATGCCAACTAAATAGCAGATATCCATGCATAATTTTCAGTGCTCCAACTATGTATACACATCTAACTATACCCTCTTTCGGGACCCTCACTTCATATATACATTATTTACATACTAATAACTAAATGAAACCGAGTTGTCATATTGTAGTGTGGTATAGCAATAAAACCTCTACAGTATACACCTTCTGCATAAATATACATCTCCACACACCTCTTGAGTTGCATCTAGCCCTTGTGGAGGATAATGTAATGGGGAAAACATGATCTTATATATACAGTATGTTTCATGGCTTTCAATATAACATAGCAGTAAGTATAGCAAACAGCAAGGTGCAGTTGACAAGAAAATTTGAGGCCCTTTTTTCTGACTTAGTAGCCAGGCAGCAAATGTTAAGGTTCATGAGACAATATGGCCATGCTTGTCTGTATTGACCAGTGCTACTTACTCCTTAATTATTTATCAGATAGCTTCAACTGAACTAAAGGGACCTTTGCACGGGCCGAGAATCCTGCAGATATAGGCTCATAGTAACTCTCGTTAGCGCTTATCTGTCGGCGTAAAGGTGCCGCTGATTACCCGATGACCTGGCCAAGTTGCTGGTACTACAGTCCCTCCATTTCAGAGAACTGATGGCTTGTGGTTAGCCAAGGTGGAGAGACCCAAGCCAGCATTACTTTGCCTAAACAGCCAACATATATGTTGAGCAGAAGGTGGGCCAGTCCTTGGGCCTCTTGGTGTCTGGTAGAGTTCATGCCAGTGCTGACGTATGAAGTTGCAATTGTGATCAAGGACAATATATGTAGTTTACAGTGCACTAGGTAAATGTGGTTCCGGACTAGTCACACCAGCAACTTGGTCAGGTGATGGCAATTCCTCCTCCGCTTTATAATGACAGGATTTCTAAGCCAATGTCCTCATTTGTCCCCTTATCCTCCACCTTGTCCTCGCCCTCCAATGTAGGCAAAGTTCATAGTGCTCTTTCAGCATATCATACAAAGCTAGGCGTTGTCACGCAGTTCTGCACCTGGTTAGCCTGGGTGAATGGAGCCACACCGGGAGTAACTGCTAAGCATCATCAATAAAGAAATCGAACACTGGCTGTCTCCTCGCCAACTGGAGTTAGGAACCATGGTTACGGATAATAGGAAGAACATTTTGTCTGAGCTGTGTCAGGGAGGAATGACCCATGCGCCCTGCATGGCACACGTCTTCTATCTTGTTGTCAACCATTTCCTCAAGTCTTCCACTGAACTGCAAGAGCCAACAGACTGTGGCAGTATGCAGTGGAGATGGAGGTTGTGAGGCCCTCTGAGTTCCTTGTTCAAATGGCCAGATGCATGATTTCTTGTATGCTTACTGACAGCTGCATTGTCAGAATTAGACAAAGGGATGACTACTGGCTATCCACATTGTTAGACCCTTGCTACTAGTTAAAAATGGGGGAAATTTTTTGACCTTCTGAGAAGGATGCAAAAATGGACTACTACAGAGACTTGCTGTTTAGTCTGTTGCTCGCTTCCCACAATCACCATCACCCCTCCTCACGAAGGTCTGACTAGGAGGACCCTCTATACTCAGGCTCCACTGCCATGACTGGTGTGTGGGGGTGCGGGGGCAGGAGCAGCACCAGCTCCATATGCAGCAAGTTATGTCTGGAATCTATGATAAGCAGTTTTCTTTGGCCGCCTACTGAAGAAATCACCCAGCAGCAGGTCATGCAGCAGAACCTCAACCAGCAGGTGGTGGCATACTTGGACTGCACTCTGTCACCCATGATCCAAGATCCCCTTGACTACTGGGCATGCAAACTTGAATTGTGGCCGCAACCACTATTGATCATACTGTAATGTACTGGCACACCGGAATATTCTGCAAAATGGGCCGTTACTTCTGGCCATGTGCTGCTACCACCATTCGGATGCCACCCACCTTCTGCCATTCCTACACCTTGGCCTACTAATATGTACATGTTACATTTTTTTTAAAAAGGATATGCATGCCACTGGGCCTTGCTATTTCACTGCTGTTGGGTTCTGATACTTCTGTGATCTGCCACCATCTTGTGCTGTATGCAACAGCTGTTGCCTCCCTCCCCACTCTGTCATAGGGCCTGTTACTGTCACTGCTGTTATCCCCCATGCCCACTCTGTTATGCGGATACTATTGTCCCTGTTTGTCAGTGTTGACATCATAGTTTATTTTCCCCTTCTTCCAAACTGTCAGAAGAAGGGGGGAAAAAAGGATCCTGTATTTTGAGCATCCGTATGGTCTCTTTCACACGGTGAGTATTTGGTAAGTATTTGTTCAGAATTTGTAAGCCAAAAGCAAGAGCGAGTCGAAAACACAGACGAGATGGATGCAAATAATTCCATTACATTTTATCTCTGATTTGGACACACTTCTGTTTTATGCTTACAATTACTGATCAAATACTGATGCAAAACACTAACCAAAGACTTACCATCTGAAAGAGGCCACTAAAGTCCTATATGCAGGACTTTTTTCCTTGTTAACCACCTCAGCTCCCCTAGCTTAAACACCATTAATGACCAGACCACTTTTTACAATTCTGCACTACACTACTTTCACCATTTATTGCTCGGTCATACAACTTACCACCCAAATGAATTTTACCTCCTTTTCTTCTCACTAATAGAGCTTTTATTTGGTGGCATTTCATTGCTGCTGACATTTTTACTTTTTTGTTATTAATCGAAATTTACCAAAATTTTTGCAAAAAAATGACATTTTTCACTTTCATTTGTAACATTTAAAAAAAACTACATTTCTATATACATTTTTCTCTAAATGTATTGTTCTACATGTCTTTGATAAAAAAATTGTTTGGGTAAAAAAATTGTTTGGGTAAAAGTTATAGCGTTTACAAACTATGGTACAAAAATGTGAATTTCAGGATTTTGAAGCAGCTCTGACTTTCTGAGCACCTGTCATGTTTCCTGAGGTTCTACAATGCCCAGACAGTAGAAAAACCCCACAAATGACCCAATTTCAGAAAGTAGACACCCTAAGGTAAAAAATAAACAACATCATTTTCCGCTAACTTGTGACAAAAAATAACTAAATAAAAATTTATTTTAAAGTCTCATATTCCACTAACTTGTGACAAAAAATAAAAACTTCCATGAACTCACTATGCCCATCACGAAATACCTTGGGGTGTCTTCTTTCCAAAATGGGGTCACTTGAGGGGTAGTTATATTGCACTAGCATTTTAGGGGCCCTAATGCGCAACCTATGGTCTAGCAACACGGGGCCGGGTACAACTGGTGGTATCAGGGACCTTAACCTCCTCGTCCGAACTTTGGGTCAGACTGCCACTGCTTTCTACAGGTTCATATTCTGACCCGCTGGATTCGTCAGATGAGAGTTCCCTTTCCTCATACAACTGGGTCAGAAGCCTGTAGGCCTCTTCAGAAGAATACCCCTTATTTGACATTTGGTCAACTACATTTAGGGGGTATTCCCTGAGACTACCCAAGAAAAAAAGCAACCCTGTCTTACAAATGGGAGGCTAGCGAAGTACCGGAGGCCGCTGCGATTGATAAAAAATATCAAAACTGATTTTTTTTGTCACTGCGGTGGGGCGGGCGTGGGTGAACGCCCGTGTGGGCGACCGATCAGGCCTGATCGGGCAAACACTGTGTTTTGGGTGGAGGGCAAGCTAAGGTGACACTAATACTATTATAGATCTGACTGTGATCAGTTCTGATCACTTACAGATACTATAAAAGTACAAATGCTGATTAGCGATACGCTAATCAGCAAATTTGTTCCACTAAGGAGCCACTTGGACACAGCTCCTGCAGGGGCATGCACTTTTACTTTTTTGCTTTACTGAAGGGTGCTCTATACTTTTTCTTTAACAGAAGGGATTAGCTATGAATCTTAGTGAACATTGACGCCCACTGAGAAACACGGCCGTCTCCTCCTTCCTGTACCGATGCTATTGATTAACATACAGGGCTGCAAAACAAAACAGGGGGCACAGCGCCCCAACGGAGCAGCTTATTAGTAAAGAAAAAATATCAATATGACATCTAGCAAATATGCGTAACAGTGCCAGGTATTGCTATTGTAATGTCAAAACCTGTGAAAGGTTCTCTTTAAGTTCCAAGCAGTGTTCGATTTCTTTATTGAGTGGGAGTGAGATGAATATGATTAGGCAGAGGGGCCTGGGTATACCAAAGATCAGCTAGATCTTATAGTTGGCAGCATTTCATACTAGCAAAATAACGAGACATGTGGTAGCTAAAATGACATTTGAATAATGCCTCACAGTTCACACTGAAATGGCAAGACATTTGACAAACAGTAAAATGCAGGGTTTTAAGATATGAAGAATGCATCCTTTCCTGCTCTGGCTCTATCATTACTCCTGGATGGACAGCATGAGAGCCACTTATTTGAGAAGAACTTGCTATGCTGCCACTTGAAATAAGCGTTCTCTGTTGTTTATCATAAGAGAACACAGTTCTTAATCTATGTAGACATTTTTCAATCAGTGATGAAAAGAGCATACAGTGGATATAAAAAGTTTACATCAAGTTTCTGTGATGTAAAAAAAATTTGTCAGAATTTTTTCCACCTTTAGGGTCCATTCACACATCCACAATTTCATTCCGCATTTTGCGGAACGGAATTGCGGACCCATTTATTCCTATGGGGCAGCACGATGTGTTGCCCAGACATGGAATTGCTGACACGCACTTCCGGGTCCGCAATTCCGTTCCTCAAAAAAATAGAACATGTCCTATTCTTGTCCGCAATTGCGGACAAGAATAGGCATATTCTATAATGCCGGCAAATGCGGAACGCACATTGCCGCTGTCCTTGTTTTGCGGATCCGCGGCTCTGTGGATCCACAAAACACGTTGCGGACGTGTGAATGGAGCCTAAATGTGACCTATAAACTGTACCACTCAAAACACAAAATTAAATCTTTTAGGTGGAGGGAAGAAAACAAAAATAAAATAAAATAATGTGGTTGCATAAGTGTGCACACCCTCTTATAACTGGGGATGTAGCTGTGTTCAGAATTAAGCAATTACATTCAAAATCATGTTAAATAGGATTCAGCATACACCGGCCATCATTCAAAGTGCCTCTGATTAACCCCAAATAAAGTTCAGCTGCTCTAGTTGGTCTTTCCAGAAATTTTCTTAGTCGCATCCCAGAGCAAAAGCCATTGCCCACAGAGAGCTTCCAAAGCATCAGAGGGATCTCATTGTTAAAAGGTATCAGCCAGGAGAAGGGTACAAAAGAATTTCTAAGGCATTAAATATACCATGGAACACAGTGAAGACGGTCATCATCAAGTGGAGAAAATATGGGCCAACAGTGACATTACCGGCATAGCCGGTATTTTGCACACACTGCCTGAATCAATTTTTTTTTTTATCAGTCTATTAATGCCACAAAATAAATTATAATAATCACAAAACCATCCATTAAAGGAGAGCAATAAAAATAATGGAATCCCCATCTCCATCAGATGTCAGACATGAACGTCACCTGATGGACGGCACTGTCTATAAGGCTTCATGCACATGACTATCTGTTTTACAGTCCAAAACCCACGGATCCACAAAATATGGATACTGTCTGTGTGCTCTCCGCATATGTATATCCATTTCACAAATTATATCCTGGCCATAAAATGTGGTCTATGGACCCATTTAAGTCAATGGGTCTGCAAAAAAATGCAGATGGTGTACAGGCGGTATCCATATTTTGCGGATCTGCGGTTTGTGGACCACAAAAGGCATATGGTTGTGTGCATGAGCCCTTATTGTCAGTGCGGTCCATCAGAACCCTCTGAACCCTATCTAGCTCTGCTATGTCTGCCTTGTTCACAGGAGCCCAGAAATGTACACAGTACTCCATGTGTGGTCTGACTAGTGATTTGTAAAGTGGTAGGACTATGTTCTCATCACGGGCATCTATGCCCCTTTTGATGCAACCCATTATCTTATTGGCCTTGACAGCAGCTGCCTGACACTGGTTTTTACTGCTTAGTTTGCTGTTTATAAAAATTCCTAGGTCCTTTTTCATGTTAGTGTTACCAAGGGTTTTACTATTTAGTATGTACGGGTGACTTGCATTATTCCTTCCCATGTGCATAACTT
Source organism: Bufo gargarizans (assembly GCF_014858855.1). Lineage (NCBI taxonomy): Eukaryota > Metazoa > Chordata > Amphibia > Anura > Bufonidae > Bufo > Bufo gargarizans. The sequence goes on from NC_058083.1 coordinate 271,257,085, forward strand.
TACATTTGTCAGTGTTAAACCTCATCTGCCACTTCTCTGCCCAAGCCTCTAATCTATTCAGATCCATGTGTAGCAGTATATTGTCCTCTTCAGTGTTAATTACTTTACACAGTTTAGTGTCATCTGCAAAATTTTTTATTTTACTGTGCACGCCTTCTACAAGATCATTAATAAATATATTAAAGAGAAGAGGGCCCAATACTGACCCCTGAGGTACTCTACTAGTGACAGTGACCCAATCTGAGTGTGTACCATTAATAACCACCCTCTGTTTACTATCATTGAGCTAGTTACTTACCCACATACAGACATTTTCTCCCAGTCCGAGCATTCTCATTTTATATACTAACCTTTTATGTGGTGCAGTGCCAAATGCAGTCCAGATATACGACATCCATTGATTCACCACTGTCAAGTCTAGAACTTACCTCCTCATAGAAACTGATTAAATTAGTTTGACATGACCGAGCCCTCATTAAGCCATGCTGATATGTAGTGATGTCCCGAATAGTTCGCCGGCGAATAGTTCCCGGCGAACATTGCTTGTTCGCGTTCGCCGCTGTGGGCGAACATATGCGATGTTTGGTCCGCCCCCTATACATCATCATTGAGTAAACTTTGACCCTGTACCTCACAGTCAGCAGACACATTCCAGCCAATCAGCAGACCCCAGACCCTCCCACGTCCTGGACAGCATCCATTTTAGATTCATTCGGAAGCTGCATTCACAGTGAGAGGAGGGACAGTGCTGCTGCTGCTGATTCAATAGGGAAAGCGTTAGCTAGGGCATTGTTCTGTGTCCACAGACTTATCTGTTGTAAGGACAGTGTCCTGACAGCACCCCAAAAAGCCTTTTTCAGGGCTAGTACATCAGAGTGCTTTTTTATATATATATATATATATATATATATATATTGCAGTTTCCTGGCTGCCCATGTGTGAGAGGCTGCAGGCTCAGTCACAGACAGCATGTGCACACCATTCATACAGGGTGTGACAGAAAATACCTTGCAGATAAAAAAAATATATATTTAATATTTTTCTGTGACATAATCACATTTGCAAGCCCATGTGTGTCAGGCCCACACAGACTGTACTGTGGCCACTGGCTAGTGGCTAGGCTTCCACTCATACCATTACAGGGTGTCATTCACTCAAATACCTTGCAGATAAAAAAAATTCTATTAACATTTTTTCTGTGATATAATCACATTTGCAAATTGCAAGCCCGTGTGTGTCAGACCCACATAGACTGTATTGTGGCCACTGGCTAGTGGCTAGGCCTCCACTCATACCGTTAAAGGGTGTCATTCACTCAAATACCTTGCAGATAAAAAATAATTCAATAAAAAAAAAAATCTGTGATATAATCACATTTGCAAATTGCAAGGCCGTGTGTGTCAGGCCCACACAGACTGTATTGTGGCCACTGGCTAGGCCTCCACTCACACCGTTACAGAGTGTCATTCACTCAAATACCTTGCAGCTAAACAAAATTCTATTAAAAAAAATTCTGTGATATAACCACATTTGCAAATTGCATGCCCGTGTGTCTCAGGCCTACACAGACTGTATGGTGGCCACTGGCTAGGCCTCCACTCATACCGTTACAGGGTGTTATTCACTCAAATACCTTGCAGATAAAAAAAATTCTATTAAAAAAATGTATGTGATATAATCACATTTGCAAATTGCAAGCCCGTGTGTGTCAGACCCACACAGATTGTATTGGTGGCCACTGGCTAGTGGCTAGGCCTCCACTCATACCGTTACAGGGTGTCCTTCACTCAAATACCTTGCAGATAAAAAAAATTATATTACATTTTTTTCTGTGATATAATCACATTTGCAAATTGCAAGGCCGTGTGTGTCAGACCCACACAGACTGTATTGCGGCCACTGGCTAGGCCTCCACTCATACCGTTACAGGGTGTCATTCACTCAAATACCTTGCAGATAAAAAAATTCTATAAAAAAATTTCTGTGATATAATTACAGTTGCAAATTGCAAGCCCATGTGTGTCAGACCCACACAGACTGTACTGTGCCAACTGCCCACAACTTATATAGGGTGGCACAGTACCTTGCATGCATAAATCACTTATCTAAAAAAAATGTCAGGCAGAGGCAGGCCACCCCGCAGGGCCCATCGTGGTCGTGGTGCTGTGATTTCCACTGGCCCTGGAATAATGCCCAGTGTTCAGAGGCCACGTACCCTGAACCAAAAATTCTGAGAAAATAATTGACTGGCATACACAGGACAACCAATCTTCAACAGCTTTCGCTAAGAACCTTGACGCACCATCCTCCTCCAGCTCAGCTTTGGTCACCACTCTCCCGCCGCCACCACCACCACTACCACTACAGCCACCACAGCCGCTTCACTTGATCCCTCAGAGGAGTTATTTACACATCAGTTGGATGAAATTAGTGATGCGCAACCATTATTGCCAGGGGATGTAGATAACAGGGATATGTCTCAGTCAGGCAGCATTACACACATGGACGTACAGTGTGATGATGATGATGATGATGTTGTACCCGCTGCTGCTTCCTTTGCTGAGGTGTCAGATACAAGTGAAGTGGTTGATGATGACGATGTGTCCGTGGATGCCACGTGGGTGCCTGCTCAAAGAGAATTAGAAGAGGGGGAAAGTTCAGAAGGGGAGACAGTGAGAAGGAGGAGACGAGTTGGAAGCAGGGGGAGGTCGTCGCAAAGAGCTAGTGGCACAGTCAGACAGCATGTATCGGCACCCGGGGTCAGCAAGACAGCACGCCAATCATCGCATGCTGTTGCCACCACGAGAATGCCGTCATTGCAAAGCTCAGCAGTGTGGCATTTTTTTTGTGTGTCTGCCTCTGACAACAGCGATGCCATTTGCAACCTGTGCCAAAAGAAACTGAGTCGTGGGAAATCCAACACCCACCTAGGTACAACTGCTTTGCGAAGGCACATGATCGAACATCACAAACGCCTATGGAATCAACACATGATGACGAGTAGAAGCAACACACAAGCTCAAAGCCACCATCCTCCTCCTGGTCCAGCATCTTCAGCCACGTCAACCACTGCTGTCCTCCTTGCCCCTTCTCAACCACGCGCCACTCCGCCTATCACCTTCAGCAGTTCCATCTCATCTGCCCACAGTCAGGTGTCTGTAAAGGAAATGTTTGAGCGTAAGAAGCCAATGTCACAGAGTCACCCCCTTGCCCGGCGTCTGACAGCTGGCTTGACGGAACTCTTAGCCCACCAGCTTTTACCATACCAGCTGGTGGAGTCTGAGGCAGTGGAAGGTACCCGGACGAATTTTTTTTTCAAATAAGGCAATCCCAAACCTCTACTCAGTGATTGAAAAGGAAGTCATGGCATCTCTGGCATACAGTGTTGGGGCAAGGGTACATCTGACCACTGATACCTGGTCTGCAAAGCACGGTCAGGGCAGGTATATCACCTACACGGAACATTGGGTCAACCTGCTGACGGCTGCCAAGCATGGAATGCGTGGCTCTGCAGCGGAGTTGGTGACACCGCCACGACTTGCAGGCAGGCCTACTGCCACCTCCTCTACTCCTCCTACTCCATCCTCTTCCATAACCTCCTCGGCTGAGTCCTCTTCTGCTGCGGCGTCTGGCTGCACATCAACTGAATCCCACCAGCTCCCCAGGGGCTATTCCACATCCCGGATACGACAGTGTCACGCTGTCTTGGGTTTGACTTGCCTGAAAGCAAAGAGCCACACCGGACCAGCACTCCTGTCCGCCCTGAACGCACAGGTGGATCAGTGGCTGACCCCGCACCAACTGGAGATCGGCAAAGTGGTGTGTGACAATGGAAGCAATTTGTTGGCGGCATTGAATTTGGGCAAGTTGTCATGTGCATGGCACATGTGTTGAATCTCATTGTACAACGCTTTGTATCTAAGTACCCAGGCTTACAGGACGTCCTCAAGCAGGCCAGGAAGGTGTGTGGCCATTTCAGGCGTTCCTACACGGCCATGGCGCACTCAGACATTCAGCACCGAAACAACATGCCAGTGAGTCGCTTGATTTGCGACAGCCCGACACGTTGGAATTCAACACTCCTAATGTTCGACCGCCTGCTCCAACAAGAAAAAGCCATCAACGAGTATTTGTATGACCGGGGTGCTAGGACAGCCTCTGCGGAGCTGGAAATTTTTTTTGCCACGTTACTGGACGCTTATGCGCAATGCCTGTAGGCTCATGCGTCCTTTTGTGACAAACCTAGTCAGTCGCACCGAAGGCATCATCAGCGACCTCATCCCATTTGTTTTCTTCCTGGAGCGTGCCCTGCGAAGAGTGCTGGATCAGGCTGTAGATGAGCGGGAAGTGGAAGAGTTGTGGTCACCATCACCACCAGAAACAGCCTTGTCATCATCGCTTGCCGGAGCTGCGGAAACGCTGCAAGAGGAGTATGAGGAAGAGGAGGAAGAGGAGGAATGTGGCTTTGAGGAGGAGGAAGGCCAACCACAGCAGGCATCCCAGGGTGCTCGTTGTTGTCACCTATCTGGGACCCATGGTGTTGTACGTGGCTGGGGGAAGAACAGAGCGTCAATGACATCAGTGAGGAGGAGGAACGGGAAATGAGTAGCTCGGCATCCAACCTAGTGCAAATGGGGTCTTTCATGCTGTCATGTCTGTTGAGGGACCCTCGTATAAATAGGATGAAGGAGAACGACCTGTACTGGGTGGCCACGCTACTAGACCCCCGGTATAAGCAGAAAATGGCGGAAATGTTACCAAATTACCGGAAGTCAGAAAGGATGCAGCAGTTCAAAACCAAACCAAAAAATATGCTTTACACAGCTTATAAGGGGGATGTCACAGCACAACGGGAATCTAACAGGGGAAGAGGGGAAAGTAATCCTCCTCCTACCACGACCACAGCGGCAAGGACAGGACGCTTTGTTGTTGATGGAGGACATGCGGAGCTTTTTCAGTCCTACACATCGCCACAGCCCTTCGGGATCCAGCCTTAGAGAACGACTCGACTGACAGGTAGCAGACTACCTCACCTTAACTGCAGATATCGACACTCTGAGGAGCGATGAACCCCTTGACTACTAGGTGTGCAGGCTTGACCTGTGGCCTGAACTATCCCAGTTTGCGATAGAACTTCTGGCCTGCCCCGCTTCAAGTGTCCTGTCAGAAAGTACCTTCAGTGCAGCAGGACGCATTGTCACTGACAAAAGAAGTCGCCTCGGTCAAAAAAGTGTTGATTACCTCACCTTCCTTAAGATGAATGAGGCATGGATCCCGAAGGGACTGACAGTGGGGGATACGTTTGACTAACAAAAGGCCTGATGACATGCCTTGGCCTCAAAATGGTCCCCACACTGCTGTATTTAATGTCTGCATACCGGATGACTTTCGTGAATTCTCCGCCACCAACTAGGGTTCAAGCCGCAATGTTTTAGTCACCTTTCTGCCTGGAAAACATAAATCCAGCGGCTGCAACAATACCTGCTTTTTCAGGCATGTGTACATGCCTAATTTTTCTGGCCTCTAGTGCTGCACTGTGGCTGCAAAAACAAAACAAAAAAAAGGCACATACATGTGTCAATTCCCCTTCGTGATCAGTACCTTGTTGTGGTGAAGGGGCTTGCGTATCACAATGAAGCGATCAACACCTCTATGAGTGTGTTGGCAATGTTGCCACACCCCAGATAAGGCCGTTGCTTCATTATGATCAGATTAAAAGCGATCGGCTGGATAATTTTTCATAGAAAAAACATTATTTTTCTTTTCTTTTTTAAGTTGTATGGGTTTTTAATACATAAAATAAACTATTAAGAGACTTTATTATGATTTTTTTATTAGAAATAATGCAGACAATTTAAAAAATCCCCATCAATTCCAATACAAAGCAAGTACAGAGCTCAGAACAAAATTATTTCAGGATGTCGTTAATTCGACAATAATTAATCAATTCGACACACGTCCCCGGACAGGGGACGTAACAGGGATTAAACTGATGAGAATAGTACTACAGAAAATACCACTCATATCGGGTGTGACAGTAAATTGCACAGCGCAGACGCAGTGACCGTGGCGTGGATTCAAACAAAGGGGAGGGAGCCAGCGTTTTTTTAACCATCTTCCCGTTCGGAAAATCAATTTAATAAATGGACCCCAGATTGGGGATGTCACGTAACAGGGACTAAACTGATGAGAATAGTACTACAGAAAATACCACTCATATCGGGTGTGACAGTAAATTGCACGACGCAGACGCAGTGACCATGGCGTGGATTCAAACAAAGGGGAGGGAGCCAGCGTTTTTTTAACCATCTCCCCATTCGAAAAATCAATTCAATTCACCTTTCGGGGACCCTTGGTGTTGTACGTGGCTGGGTGGAGGAAGAAACCTTCAATGATATCAACGGGACATGGCTAGCTTGGTATCCAACCTTGTGCAAATGGGAAGTTTGCTGTTGGGCAAATGGACTGTTTGCGGTTGTTTGCGGTGCATTAAAAGGGGAGTTTGGTCTTTCAATGTCTGTGAAGCGGGCGTAACCCTTACACTACCTGATCGATACAACATCATACCTGATCGTATACACACACTGGATGCTTTAAACCACGTTGTTATGCCCTTTATGGATTAAAATCCAACTCTGCGTCAACTATGTAATTTTCCATGGGAGTTTTGCCATGGATCCCCCTCCGGCATGCCACAGTCCAGGTGTTAGTCCCCTTGAAACAACTTTTCCATCACTACTGTGGCTAGAAAGAGTCCCTGTGGGTTTTAAAATTTGCCTGCCTATTGAAAAATTCACCTGCCCCGTTCGCGAACATTTGCAGAAATTCGCGTTCGCTGTTCGCGAACGGAAAATTTTATGTTCACGACATCTCTACTGATATGGTGTTATTTGCCTATTTTCATTAAGATCCTCCAAGATAGCATCTCTTAGAAAACCTTCAAACAGTTTACCCACAACAGATGTTAAACTTACCGGCCTATAGTTTCCGGGCTCTGTTTTTGCACCCTTCTTGAATATTGGCACCACATTTGCTATGCGCCAATCCTGTGGAACACTCCCTGTCAGTATAGAGTCTGTAAATATGAGAAATAAGAGTCTAGCTATGACATAACTTAATTCTCTTAGGATATGGGGGTGTATGCCATCTGGTCCTGGCGATTTGTCTATTTTAATCTTTTAAAGTCCCTGTTGTACTTCTTCCCGGGTCAGACAGGGCACTTTTAATAGGGAATTTACTTTTACATTCTGCATTTCATCTGACAGTTTATTTTCCTCAGTGAATACAGTGGAGAAAAAAATATTTAATTGCTTTGCTTTCTCCTCGTCCCTCTCTACAACTCCCCCCTCATTGCTCTGTAGAGGGCCGACACCTTCAGATTTATACTTTTTACCATTTATATAATAGAAGAACATTTAAGGGTTAGTTTTGCTCTCTTTGGCAATTCATCTCCCGGTCTCTAGTTTAGCGGCTTTTATTTGTTTTTTACATATTCTATATTTTCCTTATAGTTTTTCTGTGCTTCCTGGCTCCCCTCCTGTTTTAGTGATTTAAGAGCTTTCTTTTTGTCATTTATTGCTTTCTTTACAGTTCTATTTATCCACATTGGTTTCTTCTTGCTCCTTAACCTTTTATTCCTATAAGGTATGTACCTCTCACAATTAGATTTTAGGATGCTTTTAAAAATATCCCATTTTGTGGCGGTATTTTTATTTCAAGGACGTTGTCCTAGTTAGTTACACCTATGGCCTCTCTTAGTTGGTAAAATTTTTCTTTTTTGAAGTTTGGGATTTTTGTTCTTCCCTGTAGAAATTCTGGTTTGAATGATAATTGGAAGGTTATTACTTTATGGTCACTATTTACCAGGTGTCGCCCAACCTGCACATCTGTTGCTCTGTCAGGTCTATTGGTTAATACTAAGTCTAGTATGGCCGTCCCTCTAGTCGGGTTCTGAACCAGTTGGGAAAGGTAATTGTCTTTGGTTATTGCCAAGAGCCTGATTCCTTTATGAGATGTACAGCTTTCAGTTTCCCAGTCTATATCTGGGTAGTTGAAGTCCCCCATAGTAACCACCTCCTTATGATTTGCCGCCTCGTCTATCTCGTTTAGTAGTAGATTTTTTGTGGTTTATAATAAACTCCTATTAGTAATTTATTATTATTTTTGCCTCCATGTACAGTATTTCTACCCACAGTGACTCCACATGTTCATGTCCCTCACTTATATCTTCTCGGACTGGGGCTTTATACAGGACTTTACATAAAGGCATACCCCTCCCCCTCTCTGGTTTTGACGATCCTTTCTAAACAAACTGTAACCTTGTACATTAACTGCCCAGTCATAGCTATCATCCAGCCATGTCTCAGTTATTCCCACTATGTCATAGTCCTCCTCACACATCACTAATTCCAGCTCCCCAGTTTTATTCGTCAGGCTTCTGGCATTAGTATACATACAATTAGGAGGTTTATGTATATTTTTTACCCTACACCTTTTCTTTCTGAACTGTTCTAGTCCCTCCTTCCATCTTACCATCCTATAACGTAATTACCCTTCCCCCCAGTCCCTAGTTTAAACACTCCTCCAACATTCTAGCCATCTTTCCCCACAACACAGCTGCCCCTTCCCCATTGAGGTGCAGCCCATCCCTACGATAGAGCCTGTAGCTGACAGAGAAGTCAGCCCAGTTCTCCAGGAGCCCAAACCACTCCTTCCTACACCAGTTCTTGAGCCACTTGTTAACCTCCCTAATCTCCGACTGCCTTTCTTGTGTGGCTTGTGGTACAGGCAGTATTTCAGAAAACACTACCTTTGAGGTCCTTGCCCTAAGCTTTTGACCTAAATCCCTAAAATAATTTTTAAGGACTCTCCACCTTCCTCTAACTTTGTCATTGGTTCCGAAATGGACCATGACCGCTGGCTCTTCTCCAGCCCCTCACAGTAATCTGTCAACCCGATCCGTGATGTGTCAAACTCTAGCGCCAGGAAGACAACACACTGTTTGGAGATTACGGTCTTTGTGACAGATTGCTCTTTCTGTACCCCTAATAATTGAGTAATTTAAAATGTATTTTCACAAATGCCAGAAGTTTGCATGTCTGCACTGAAGCTAACTGCTGCACCCAGGTTTTCCACATTCTGATATTGTCCACAACTCTCATATGTCCTTCTAATCCCTGGTATGTCTGCACAGAAGCTAACTGCTGCACTCAGCTTTTCAACAGTCTGATATTGTCCATACCTCTCATCTTTTCTTCTAATCCCTGGTGTATCTGCACTGAAGCTAACTGCAGCAACCAGCTTTTTCACAGTCTGATATTGTCCACACCTCTAATCTTTCCTTCTAATCCCTGGTACGTCTGCACTGAACTTTAACCACCTCCCGTCCGATCATAGACTAAAAACGTCCGGGAGGTGGTTCTCTGTTTCTGAATGGACGTTCCAGAACACAGCCCTAAACAACTTTTTAACACTTTTAACTCCCTTCTCCTCTCATCTCAGCTGAGGACTTTGCCAAATACTTCAAACAAAAGATAGTCAACATCAAAGAAAGCTTCAGCACACAGTCCCCACAGACCCTCTACACAACTGCTCAGTCCTCTTCTCCCAAAACCCGCTTCTCCACCATTACAGAAGAAAAACTCTCCACTCTACTCTCCAGATCACATCTCACCACCTGTGCACTTCACCCAATCCCATCCCACCTCATCCCTAACCTCACCACAGTGTATATCCCAGCCCTAACTCATCTCTTCAACCTATCACTAACCTCTGGTGTCTTTCCCTCTGCTTTCAAACATGCTACCATTATACCCATCCTCAAAAAGTCTTCACTTGACCCATCTTTTTTTGTCCAGTTATCACCCCATATCACTTCTTCCATATGCTTCAAAGGTACTTGAACAACATGTCTATTTGGAACTGTCCTCTCACCTCTCCTCCTGTTCCCTCTTTGACCGCCTACAATCTGACTTCTGACCCCACCACTCTACTGAAACTGCCCTTACCAAAATCACCAATGACCTACTAACAGCCAAAACCAAAAAACATTACTCTGTCCTCCTTTTCTTTGACCTGTCCTCTGCCTTCGACACTGTTGACCACTCCATTCTGTTGCAAACTCTCTTATCTCTTGGCATCACTGACCTGGCCCTCTCCTGGATCACATCATACCTCACAGACCAGAGTTTTAGCGTCTCCCACTCTCGCATCACCTCCTCGTCCCATTCCCTCTCTGTTGGTGTACCGCAAGGCTCTGTCCTAGGATTTCTGCTCTGCTCTATCTACACTTTTGGCCTAGGACATCTCATAGAGTCCCATGGCTTTCAGAACCACTGTTATGCTGACGACACACAAATCTACCTCTCTGGTCCAGACATTACCACCTTACTATCCAGAATCCCACAATTTCTATCTTCTATATCATCCTTCTTCTCCTTTCACTTTCTAAAACTTAACATGGATAAAACAGAATTCATCATCTTTCCCCCATCTTGCTCAACAGCCCCAACAGACCTATCTATCACGATCAATGGCTGCACACTCTCCCCGGTCAACCAAGTCTGCTGCTTTGGGGTGACCCCTCTCCTTCCGACCACACATCCAAGCCCTTTCCACCACCTGCCGCCTCCAACTCAAAAACATCTCCCGCATCCGCGCTTTCCTTAACTTTTAATCTGCAAAAATGCTTTTACATGCCCTCATCATCTCCCGCCTATACTACTGCAACATTCTCCTCTGTGGCCTTCCATCTAGCACTCTCACACTCCTCCGATCTATCCTCAACTCTGCTGCCCGACTAATCTACCTCTCACCCTGTTACTCCTTTGCCTCTCCGCTCTGCCAATTCCTTCACTGGCTCCCCATTGCCCAGCAAATTCACTTCAAAGTACTAACAAATACATACAGGGCCGTCCACAACCAGGGCCGGTGCAAGGAATTTTGCCGCCCTAGGCAAAGATCCATTTTGCCGCCCCCTCATGTCACTCACTCACTGACACACACTCACTGACAGACATACACCTACCCACTGAAACACACACACACACAGAAACTCACTGACACTCACTCACTGGCAGACAAACACACACATATACTCACTGACAAACATACATATACTCACTGACAAACACACAGACACTTACTGACCGACAGACATCCACACTCACTGACATACACACACAGACACTCAATGACAGACACACATACATTTACTGACAGAAAGACATACATACACTCACTCACTGACATAAATACACACGCAGACACTCACTCAGTCAAACACTTAAACACTCACCTCCCTGGGGTCCAGAGTGGTGCAGCTCCTCAGTCCTCAAGTGCGCCATTTAGTATGCCGGGGCCGGAATTACGTAATATGCCTGCTCTGCCATATTTAAGAAGGACCTCCACCTTCTGGCCCCCCTGTAACGGCACTGGGGGCGGCTCAAGAGCCGCTCGCCCAGGGCTGCAGCCCCAGTCAGGGGAAGCCCACCAGGGCACCCCCAGCAGGCCGGCGCCCTAGGCGAACGCCTAGTTCGCCTATATTGTTGCGCCGGCCCTGTCCACAACCTGTCCACTTCCTATATCTCTGAGCTACTTTCCCGATACATCCCCACACGCACTCTAAGATCCTCACAAGACCTTCTTCTCTCCTCTTATCACCTCTTCCCACAATCGCCTCCAAGATTTCTCCCGTACATCCCCCACACTCTGGAACTGGCTACTCCAACACATCAGACTCTCACCTACAGTGGCATCCTTAAAAAAAAAACTGAAAACCCACATCTTCAGACAAGTCTACAACCAGTGACCCTACTGCCTCTATACCACCATGACCAACTTTACCCGCACCTACTGTGTCCTTCTCCCTCACCATGTAGATTGTAAGCCCTCATGGGCAGGGCCCTCTCTCCTTCTGTACCAGTTTGTAACTCGTCTTGTTTATGATTAGTGCAATTGTCAGTGCTGGGCCCTTTATTATTTGATTTATTATATCGAGGATGGGATTAATAGCACCATTTCTATTTTTGCAGATGATCCTAAGCTATGTATAACCGTACAGTCTATGGAAGATGTCCATATACTACAAGCTGACTTGAACACTATGTGTGATTGGGCATCAACTTGGCAAATGAGGTTCAATGTGGACAAATTCAAAGTTATGCATCTTGGTAGTAATAATCTCTGTGCTTCATATGTCCTAGGTGATGTAACACTGGGAGAGTCACTTATAGAGAAGGATTTGGGTGTCCTTGTGGATGGTAGATTAAATTACAGCATACAATGTCAATCAGCTGCTTCTAAGGCCACCAGGATATTGTCATACGTTAAACGAGGCATGGACTCACGGGGCAAGGATGTAATACTACCACTTTAAAAAGCGTTGGTACGGCAGTTCAGTTCTGGGCACCAGTCCATAGAAAGGACGCACTACAGCTGGAAAAAGTACAGAGGAGAGCGACTAAAATCATAAGGGCATGGAGGATCTTAGTTATGAAGAAAAATTAAAAGAATAGAATTTATTTAGTCTTGAGAAGAGATGTATAAGGGGGGACATGATTAACCTATACAAATATATAAATGGGCCATACAAAAAATACGGTGAAAAACTGTTCCATGTAAAATGCCCTCAAAAGACAAGGGTTGCATGAAAATCACAGCATGTTCTATATTCTGCGTTTGTCACGCAATGCTGGCCCCAAGCAAGTGCGGATGCGATGTGTTTTTCATGGATGGTTGCTAAGAGATGTTGCTTGTAAACCTTCAGTTTTTTATCACGCGCGTGAAATACGCATCAATGCGCATTACACCCGCATGATAAAAACTGAACAACTTGACGCAATCGCAGGAAAAACTGAATGAACTTGCTTGTGAAATCGCGCATTTTTAACTGAACGCATCCGGAACGCATCTGGACCTAATCCGTATCGCTCACCTGCAAGGAGCCTAAGAGAGCCACCTGTTGTAGACCACTGCTATATGATAGGTAATACAAATTGTTTGATATCCAAATGATTGCTGTGCCCCCTCCTTCAGAAAGACGTCTATGAATCATTCTGTTTTTCTCACATTTTACAATTGCAGACACTTCTAGTGATTTACAAAAGGCACATCACATGCTTACAGTCCTAAGAAAGCAGACCTAAATAAAATAGCAATTCTATCTTATTTTAATGCAGAAAGGCATTTTCAATTTTATTTTAATGCAGTGACAGTAATTATAGTGAAGAATAAATGTACTGACATTCAGGCACATTAGGCTAGGAACATTTTTTGATGTGGTAAAAAAAAAAAAAAGTTTAAAGATGTTTAAAGTGACTTTTTTTTTACATAAGATGTAACATTTAAAATTTATGGTAGAGGCATGTACTGCAGTGACAAGCAGTGTGATTCTCAATCTTCATACCATTTATTGTCACCTAAAATGAAAGAAACAAATGTTAACAATTAATAATGCTATGTAAATGGAGAACTTACAGAAAGACTTGGAAAACTTTCATGATATAAAGTAATTCATTTGTCACTAGTGTTCTGAATGTTTCTCCACTTTCCCAAAGGTGGTATCCATGAGTTATGTACATCTTCTATACAAGACCTGACACATATATTTGGCACCACATATGGCTCAGCAGATGGAAAACAACCCTTTAACCACCTCCCGACCGCCTAACGCGCCGATGCGTCCGGGAGGTGGTTGATTTGTTCCTCCTGGACGCATCGGCGCGTCATCTCGCGATACCCGAGATTTCCTGTGAACGCGCGCACGCAGGCGCGCGCGCTCACAGGAACAGAAGGTAAGCGAGTGGATCTCCAGCCTGCCAGCGGCGATCGCTCGCTGGCAGGCTGGAGATGTGATTTTGTTTTAACCCCTAACAGGTATATTAGACGCTGTTTTGATAACAGCGTCTAATATACCTACTACCTGGTCCTCTGGTGGTCCCTTTTGTTAGGATCGACCACCAGAGGACACAGGTAGGTCAGTAAAGTCGCACCAAACACCACACTACACTACACCCCCCCCCCCCCCGGTCACTTATTAACCCCTTATAAACCCCTGATCACCCCATATAAACTCCCTGATCACCCCCCCTGTCATTAATCACCCCCCTGTCATTGATCACCCCCCTGTCAGGCTCCGTTCAGACGTCCGTATGATTTTTACGGATCCACAGATACATGGATCGGATCCGCAAAACACATACGGACGTCTGAATGGAGCCTTACAGGGGGGTGATCAATGACAGGCAGGTGATCACCCATATAGATTCCCTGATCACCCCCTGTCATTGATCACCCCCCTGTCATTGATCACCCCCCTGTAAGGCTCCATTCAGACGTCCGTATGATTTTTACGGATCCATGGATACATGGATCGGATCCGCAAAACACATGCGGACGTCTGAATGGAGCCTTACAGGGGGGTGATCAATGACAGGCGGGTGATCACCCATATAGATTCCCTGATCACCCCCTGTCATTGATCACCCCCCTGTCATTGATCACCCCCCTGTAAGGCTCCATTCAGACGTCCGCATGTGTTTTGCGGATCCGATCCATGTATCCATGGATCCGTAAAAATCATACGGACGTCTGAATGGAGCCTTACAGGGGGGTGATCAATGACAGGAGGGTGATCACCCATATACACTCCCTGATCACCCCCTGTCATTGATCACCCCCCTGTAAGGCTCCATTCAGACGTCCGCATGTGTTTTGCGGATCCGATCCATGTATCCATGGATCCGTAAAAATCATACGGACGTCTGAAAGGAGCCTTACCAGGGGGGTGATCAATGACAGGGGGGTGATCAGGAAGTCTATATGGGTGATCACCCCCCTGTCATTGATCACCCCCCCTGTCATTGATCACCCCACTGGTAAGGCTCCATTCAGACGTCCGTATGATTTTTACGGATCCATGGATACATGGATCGGATCCGCAAAACACATGCGGACGTCTGAATGGAGCCTTACAGGGGGGTGATCAATGATGGAGGTGATCAGGGAGTCTATATGGGTGATCACCCCCCTGTCATTGATCACCCCCCTGTAAGGCTCCATTCAGACGTCCGCATGTGTTTTGCGGATCCGATCCATGTATCCATGGATCCGATCCATGTATCCATGGATCCATAAAAATCATACGGACGTCTGAATGGAGCCTTACCAGGGGGGTGATCAATGACAGGGGGGTGATCAGGGAGTCTATATGGGTGATCACCCCCCTGTCATTGATCACCCCCCTGTCATTGATCAACCCCCCTGTAAGGCTCCATTCAGACATTTTTTTGGCCCAAGTTAGCAGAAATATATTTTTTTTTTGTTAGTTTTTTTTACAAAGTCTCATATTCCACTAACTTGTGTCAAAAAATAAAATCTCACATGAACTCACCATACCCCTCACGGAATCCAAATGCGTAAACATTTTTAGACATTTATATTCCAGACTTCTTCTCACACTTTCGGGCCCCTAAAAAGCCAGGGCAGTATATATACCCCACATGTGACCCCATTTCGGAAAGAAGACACCCCAAGGTATTCCGTGAGGGGCATATTGAGTCCATGAAAGATTGAAATTTTTGTCCTAAGTTAGCGGAAAGTGAGACTTTGTGAGAAAAAAACAAAAAAAAATCAATTTCCGCTAACTTATGCAAAAAAATAATAATTCTATGAACTCTCCAGGCCCCTCATTGAATACCTCGGGGTGTCTTCTTTCCAAAATGGGGTCACATGTGGGGTATTTATACTGCCCTGGCTTTTTAGGGGCCCGAAAGTGTGAGAAGAAGTCTGGGATCCAAATGTCTAAAAATGCCCTCCTAAAAGGAATTTGGGCACCTTTGCGCATCTAGGCTGCAAAAAAGTGTCACACATGTGGTATCGCCGTACTCAGGAGAAGCTGGGGAATGTGTTTTGGGGTGTCATTTTACATATACCCATGCTGGGTGAGAGAAATATCTTGGTCAAATGCCAACTTTGTATAAAAAAATGGGAAAAGTTGTCTTTTGCCAAGATATTTCTCTCACCCAGCATGGGTATATGTAAAATGACACCCCAAAACACATTCCCCAACTTCTCCTGAGTACGGCGATACCACATGTGTGACACTTTTTTGCTGCCAAGGTGGGCAAAGGGGCACACATTCCAAAGTGCACCTTTCGGATTTCACAGGCCATTTTTTACAGATTTTGATTGCAAAGTACTTCTCACACATTTGGGCCCCTAAATTGCCAGGGCAGTATAACTACGCCACAAGTGACCCCATTTTGGAAAGAAGACACCCCAAGGTATTTCGTGAGGGGCATGGCGAGTTCCTAGAATTTTTTATTTTTTGTCACAAGTTAGCGGAAAATGATGATTTTTCTTTTTTTTCCTTACAAAGTCTCATATTCCACTAACTTGCGACAAAAAAATAAAAAATTCTAGGAACTCGCCATGCCCCTCACGGAATACCTTGGGGTATCTTCTTTCCAAAATGGGGTCACTTGTGGGGTAGTTATACTTCCCTGGCAATTTAGGGGCCCAAATGTGTGAGAAGAACTTTGCAATCAAAATGTGTAAAAAATGGCCTGCGAAATCCGAAAGGTGCACTTTGGAATATGTGCCCCTTTGCCCACCTTGGCTGCAAAAAAGTGTCACACATCTGGTATCGCCGTACTCAGGAGAAGTTGGGGAATGTGTTTTGGGGTGTCATTTTACATATACCCATGCTGGGTGAGAAAAATATCTTGGTCAAATGCCAACTTTGTATAAAAAAATTGGAAAAGTTGTCTTTTGCCAAGATATTTCTCTCACCCAGCATGGATATATGTAAAATGACAACTTGTGACAAAAAAATGACAACTTGTGACAAAAAAATAAAAAGTTCTATGAACTCACTATGCCCATCAGTGAATACCTTAGGGTGTCTACTTTCGAAATGGGGTCATTTGTGGGGTTTTTCTACTGTCTGGGCATTGTAGAACCTCAGGAATCATGACAGGTGCTCAGAAAGTCAGAGCTGCTTCAAAAAGGGGAAATTCACATTTTTGTACCATAGTTTGTAAACGCTATAACTTTTACCCAAACCATTTTTTTTTGCCCAAACATTTTTTTTTTTATCAAAGTTTTTTTTCCAAAATTTTACAGCTGAAAGTGAAAAATGACATTTTTTTGCAAAAAAATCGTTACATTTTGATTAATAACAATAAAAGTTAAAATGTCAGCAGTAATAAAATACCACCAAATGAAAGCTCTATTAGTGAGAAGAAAAGGAGGTAAAATTCATTTGGGTGGTAAGTTGCATGACCGAGCGATAAACGGTGAAAGTAGTGTAGTGCCGAAGTGTAAAAAGTGCTCTGGTCATGAAGGGGGTTTCAGCTAATGGGGCTGAAGTGGTTAAGCAGTTCTGTCACCAGATCACCCCTATTAAACCAGGCACATAGCCTGGTAGGGGTGATGCTGAAGTTTAAAATAATATCTTCCTCCTCACTGTCGGGGCCATGGTTGTTGAGTGGGCTTTTTGAGTACGAGCACCGCTATGTGACGCCTAATGACATCTTAACACAACCCCTCCCCTTGATTGACAGTGCTAGACCAAATCGAAGTCCTACTCTAGCGTTGTCAATCAAGGGGAGAGGGTCTGTTTAGACATCAGTAGACATGACACCCCTGCTTCTGAAAGAAATGCTGAAGAGGGGAATAATTAGGCTAAAAGAGACATTAAGGAAACCCAAAATAAGAACTATTCCTTCACAGATTCTACAAAGAAGCACAACGATTATGCAGGGGCGGACATATTACCTGTGCAGCTGGTTCAGTTGCACAGGGGGCCAGAGAGGGAGGGGGGCCCTTCCCAGTGCCAGCTCAGGTGTTTTTTATTTTAATATTTTTTCCCTCCCTTCCTCTGCCAGAGTAACCTTGTAGTCTTGGGGTGCAGGTCGGGGGTTGGGGCGTTTGGGATGGGGGGGTGGAGGGCTGGTCAGGACTTACTGTGAATCTGCTGCCAGTTCTGCCTATACTCCATAGCTGAAGGCCCTGCAATGACATCGTAGTCATGTGACCTTTTCAACACTGGAAGTGGTGGTAGGACCTGGGATGAGATCACCATCATGTGACCAGTGCAGAAAGAGGCAGCGCTCAGCAGTGGAGACCTGTGATGCCATGGAATGAATGTAAGTGTTAGAGAAATGCTGGGAGATATGGTTCTCCCATTATAGCTCCTCCCTGCTTAGTGGGAGGGAAATATGTTATTTAACTGGGACTGTATGTTAGAAGGGCTGAAGGGAGAAGATGGCTGTTACATGGGACTGTATGCTACAGAAGAGTAGGGGGAGATGACTGGTGTTTTTTTCCCTGGGACTGGATATTATAGAGGACTGGAGGGTAAGGGGTGATGTTATTTACATTGGACTATGTGTTAGAGGGGCTGAAGGAGGTGATTTAAAGGGGTTCATATCCCCATTTTTACCCAGGCAGCCCCCCTGACAGGAGCATCGGAGCAGTTCATGCTTTGATGCTCTCCTTTGCCCTGTGCTAAATCACGCAGGGAAAAGGCATTTTGTGGAGTTCCGGTGACGTACCGGGCTCTCCATAGGGCTGCCAGGCAGAGGCTTCCGCCCAGCAGTGAGCCCAGTGACGTTTGACGTCACCGGCACTGATAGGTGGGCTTTAGCGCTGACCTAGCCAGTAAAATGGCTAAAGCCCACCCATCAGAGCCGGTGTCGTCACTGAACACACTGTGTTATTGTAAATAAAAGGTCCCTTGCCCTGTGCAATGCAGCACAGGGCAAAGGAGAGCTTCTCCGATGCTAACATCAAGGGGGCTGCCTGGGTGGAATTATGGGTATGTCTTTAAGTTATTTACATGGGACTGTATGTTATAGAAGACTGTAAGGAAGAGAGGTTATTTACATGGGACTGTATCATATAGAAGACTGGTGGGAGAGGACTAGTGTTATTTACATGGGACTACATGGTATAGAAGACTGGAGAGAGAGGAGTGATGTTATTTACATGGGACTACATGGTATAGAAGACTGGAGGGAGAGGAGTGATGTTATTTACATGGGACTGTATTGTATAGAAGACTGGAGGGAGAGGACAGGCATTATAATTTATGGGGGCGCTACAGAGAAGATTATAACTGCAGGTGGTACAGCAGGAGGTATTATAATTACGGGGGGCACTGCAGGGATCATTATCAATACCGTGGGCAGTGATGGCAGCATTACTACTGAGGGCTCCATAGGAGTGCCTTATAGATTGGCTTTATTTCTATTAGGGGTGCCTTATTAGTACTGAGGGCACTGTAGAGGTACTATGGTGGGGGGGTTCTATCTAGCAGTGAGCCCGGTGATGTCACCAGCACTAATGGAAGGGCTTTAGCCCTGCCTTAGTCTGTAAAGCTGTCCATCAGTGCATGTTCACATGTGCCCACATTGCTGAGAAAAATGATGTTTTAATTTATGCAAATTAGCCTGTAGGAGCAACAGGGGCGTTAC
The DNA here is from genome assembly GCF_014858855.1 of Bufo gargarizans. NCBI lineage: Eukaryota > Metazoa > Chordata > Amphibia > Anura > Bufonidae > Bufo > Bufo gargarizans. Next base: position 271,276,563 of record NC_058083.1, read on the forward strand.
CATTACACCTAGAGGCTTCGGTTTCTTTGCACCTGCTGCTCCCAGTCTACTTTGACAGGACAGTAAAAATGTCATCACACCTGGCCATGGTAAAGTGCAGAGGGTGCGGCTGTTACAGAGAGAGTGGAGCCTCTAGGAGTAATTGTAACGCCCCCGTTTGCATATAATATTTTTCACAGCAATGCAGGCACATATCTGAACATAACTATTGTGAAGGGGGCACATAGCTGGGCATAACTGGCATCTGGCATAGCTACTGGCATAGCTACTGTGCAGGGGGCATCTCTGGGCATAACTACTGTGAAATAGGCAGAGATCTGGGCATAACTGCTATGAAAGGGCACATATCTGGGCATAACTACTGTGAAGGGGGCACAGTGTGGAGTGTGGTCATTACTACTATGTGCAGGTACAAAGGGGGAATAATTACTATGTGGGGGCAATAAGGGGACTGGTTGTGTATAGTTATGCTTTGGGCAGAGTTAAAGGCGTGGCCTTTAACTCTTTGTTATGTAAAACTGAAACAAACAACCAAAAGAGTAGTCATATTTGGTATTGTCGCATCCGCAACAACATGCTCTATAAAATACCACATGATCTAACCTGTCAGATGATTGTTGTAAATAACAAAAAATAAAAACAGTGCCAAAACAGCTATTTTTTATTACCTTGCCTCACAAAAAGTGTAATATAGAGCAACCAAAAATGTACCCTAAAATAGTACCAACAAAACTTCCACCTTATCCCGTAGTTTCCAAAAAAAAAATGTTTTAATTTATGCAAATTAGCCTGTAGGAGCAACAGGGGCGTTACCATTACACCTAGAGGCTTCGGTTTCTTTGCACCTGCTGCTCCCAGTCTACTTTGACAGGACAGTAAAAATGTCATCACACCTGGCCATGGTAAAGTGCAGAGGGTGCGGCTGTTACAGAGAGAGTGGAGCCTCTAGGAGTAATTGTAACGCCCCCGTTTGCATATAATATTTTTCACAGCAATGCAGGCACATATCTGAACATAACTATTGTGAAGGGGGCACATAGCTGGGCATAACTGGCATCTGGCATAGCTACTGGCATAGCTACTGTGCAGGGGGCATCTCTGGGCATAACTACTGTGAAATAGGCAGAGATCTGGGCATAACTGCTATGAAAGGGCACATATCTGGGCATAACTACTGTGAAGGGGGCACAGTGTGGAGTGTGGTCATTACTACTATGTGCAGGTACAAAGGGGGAATAATTACTATGTGGGGGCAATAAGGGGACTGGTTGTGTATAGTTATGCTTTGGGCAGAGTTAAAGGCGTGGCCTTTAACTCTTTGTTATGTAAAACTGAAACAAACAACCAAAAGAGTAGTCATATTTGGTATTGTCGCATCCGCAACAACATGCTCTATGAAAATACCACATGATCTAACCTGTCAGATGATTGTTGTAAATAACAAAAAATAAAAACAGTGCCAAAACAGCTATTTTTTATTACCTTGCCTCACAAAAAGTGTAATATAGAGCAACCAAAAATGTACCCTAAAATAGTACCAACAAAACTTCCACCTTATCCCGTAGTTTCCAAAAAAAAAATGTTTTAATTTATGCAAATTAGCCTGTAGGAGCAACAGGGGCGTTACCATTACACCTAGAGGCTTCGGTTTCTTTGCACCTGCTGCTCCCAGTCTACTTTGACAGGACAGTAAAAATGTCATCACACCTGGCCATGGTAAAGTGCAGAGGGTGCGGCTGTTACAGAGAGAGTGGAGCCTCTAGGAGTAATTGTAACGCCCCCGTTTGCATATAATATTTTTCACAGCAATGCAGGCACATATCTGAACATAACTATTGTGAAGGGGGCACATAGCTGGGCATAACTGGCATCTGGCATAGCTACTGGCATAGCTACTGTGCAGGGGGCATCTCTGGGCATAACTACTGTGAAATAGGCAGAGATCTGGGCATAACTGCTATGAAAGGGCACATATCTGGGCATAACTACTGTGAAGGGGGCACAGTGTGGAGTGTGGTCATTACTACTATGTGCAGGTACAAAGGGGGAATAATTACTATGTGGGGGCAATAAGGGGACTGGTTGTGTATAGTTATGCTTTGGGCAGAGTTAAAGGCGTGGCCTTTAACTCTTTGTTATGTAAAACTGAAACAAACAACCAAAAGAGTAGTCATATTTGGTATTGTCGCATCCGCAACAACATGCTCTATAAAAATACCACATGATCTAACCTGTCAGATGATTGTTGTAAATAACAAAAAATAAAAACAGTGCCAAAACAGCTATTTTTTATTACCTTGCCTCACAAAAAGTGTAATATAGAGCAACCAAAAATGTACCCTAAAATAGTACCAACAAAACTTCCACCTTATCCCGTAGTTTCCAAAATGGGGTCACTTTTGGGGAGTTTCTACTCTAGGGGTGAATCAGAGGGACTTCAACTGGGACATGGTGTCAAAAAACCAGTCCAGCTAAATCTGCCTTCCAAAAACCATATGGCGTTCCTTTCCTTCTGCGCAATGCCTTGTGCCCATACAGCAGTTTACGACCACATATGGAGTGTTTCTGTAAACTACAGAATCAGGGCCATAAATATTGAGTTTTGTTTGGCTGTTAACCCTTGCTTTGTAACTGGAAAAATTGATTAAAATGGAAAATCTGCCAACAAAAGTGAAATTCTGAAATTTCATCTCTATATTCCATTAATTGTTGTGGAACATATAAAGGGTTAAAAAAGTTTGTAAAATCAGTTTTGTATACCTTGAGGGGTGTAGTTTCTAAAATGGGGTCACTTTTTGGGAGTTTATACTCTAGGGGTACATTAGGGGGGTCTTCAAATGTGAAATGGCAGCTTAAAATTATCCTAGTTAATTCTGCTTTCCAAAAACCATATAGCGTTCCTTTCCTTCTGTGCAATGCCGATTGCCCGTACAGCAGTTTACGACCACATATGGGGTGTTTCTGTAAACTACAGAATCAGGGCAATAAATATTGAGGTTTTTTTGGCTGTTAACCCTTGCTTTGTTAGTGGCAAAAATTGATTAAAATGGGAAATCTGCCAAAAAAGTGAAATTCAGAAATTTCATCTCCATTTTCCATGAATTCTTGTGGAACACCTAAAGGGTTAACAAAGTTTGTAAAAAAAATCAATTTTGAATACCTTGAGGGGTGTCGTTTCTAAAATGGGGTCATTTTCTATTATGTAAGCCTCACAAAGTGACTCCAGACCTGAACTGGTCCTTAAAAAGTGGGTTTTGGAAATTTTCTGAAAAATTTTAAGATTTGCTTCTAAACCTTCTAATGTCCCCAAAAAATAAAATGGCATTCACAAAATGATCCAAACATGTAGTAGACATATGGGAAATGTAAAGTAATAACTATTTTTTAAGGTGTTACTATCTATTATAAAAGTAGAGAAATTGAAATTTTGACATTTTTCTAAATTTTGTATGTTTTTTTATAAATAAAAATAACATTTTTTTAACTCAATTTTACCACTGTCATGAAGGTCAATATGTGACAAGAAAACAATCTCAGAATGGCCTGGATAAGTAAAAGCGTTTTAAAGTTATAACCACATAAATTGAAACGTCAGATTTGCAAAAAATGGCCTGGTCCTTCAGGTGAAATATGGCAGGGTCCTTAAGGGGTTAAGGTGAATGTCTACTTTTAAAGACCATGTTAGTTTATGTACAAAATGATATGCTATCTTTATAATGATCATAACCTTGTTTTTGTGTTATACAGGGATCAAAATCCCCTGTATAAATGAAGATTTAAAAGATAAAAAGCTGTCTACCAGCGAACACCCCCAGAGGGAGCTTATGAGCTTGATAAATTAGGGTCTATTATTAAATTTGTGGTTGACCCAGTCGGCCCAGGACAATGCTCATTCGCTTCCATTAAGTTGGTGAAAATGTGGCACATTTTAGTCACTGACATAGTCAGTGGCAGGCAGATAATAATCAGTTAAATTTCGATGTACACAGCAAAGACCACTAAGGCAGTACACTGAGTTCCTGTCATTCCTCCTAGGCAGCCATAAGCTATCTTTGTGAATCTGTGTAATCTTAGCTTTAACTATTAGCTGGAACAAAACGGACCGGTTTAGAGTTTTTTGAAAAGCTATGCGGTAATCAAGGATTGGGGGGAGGGGAGGGGGGGCAAAAATGTACTACTTACCCTGGATTGTGTTTTTGCCACACAGCACTTAGCCTCAGAAGTGATGTTCTTTGGCACCAGCATTGTCTTCTTTGATCTCATTGGGGTAGGGTAAGCCCTGGAGAAGCAGCATCCACTGCACTGAAATATCGGTCCTTTCCCAATATTTGAAAAATATGCATTTTGCTTGAGTCTGCATTCTGAGCAAGCTGGCACAGACAAATAAAAACTTTTGTTGAAGGTAGGCACAAAGTCAGTTTTTAATATTCATATTACATAACCGTATGGGCCCTGTATGAATTACATCCTTGTGATGAAAACTAATTTGCCTAATGTCATAAAATATTTGCCTCTAGAAGATTGCAAGATCTTGGAAAATGGCTGAAAAACATTTAGAACTTTTGAAATACTGTATATCAAGAACAGGAGCAGACTGGCCAAACCTTAAAGAGATTTTTTCCGGGTGGCCGATGCCCAGAGAGCAACCCAAGCCCTCCTCTCTGCTGCTGGCCAGATACATAATGAGCTCTCAGTGGTAATTAATGCTGTGAGAATCAGGTACCTATGTACCCAGCCAGAGGCTGCACATGCCCTCCTGAATTCAACTGCATATCTTAATCAGAGACAACTGTCGGAGGAGGACTGAACATGGCAGCTATTATTGACCACTGCAGAGGGACAGCTCTTGGGGCAAAATATTGTGCTTCACTGTGGTATATAGTTCTGCTGGGATGGTATTTGGTGCTATGCTATTGCTGACCCTGCCTACTTGTGTTGCCTCACATTCTGTCAATTTGGAACCGCCTACAACATAGGGCCACTTTTAGTTTTTTTTTCCCAGAGACACTTTAAGTTCCCAGTCCACCCATGCTAAATGTTACATTTTTGGGCTTGCTCCAGTGTATACACAGGAGCAGTGTCACAATGATTTTGGACTGCCTATTTACAGAATGGAAACTGAGACGTTCCTTTGGTTTGTCTCTCTTTTCTCACTTGTTTCTATCTCCACTAACATCCTTGCAGTCCTATTGATGGGAAGTGATCAAACCCATTTGCAGAAGCCACCTTGACGATGGTAGATGGGCCCGACACAAGTTTGATCAAAAATGTGTGCAAAGAATTTCCATTTTTCATGTATAGTAGATATAGTACCACTTTAATCCAGAATAATCTCTAGTTCTGTTGTTTGCATGAACAACAGTGTGCTGCCATATGTATTTTGTTTGCTCTCTCTATGCTAGCTTTATAGATGTGCACCTGTGACTTTGGATGTGCTAGTCTAAATTTTATTTTATTATTATAGACACGTTCATGTGGCCAAGATGATTTAAACCTGCGCTTGGTGCGGATCCGTCTTGTATCTGCACAGACGGATCCGCACCGATAATGCAAAGGCTTGTATCCGTTCAGAACGGATCCGTTTTCATTATTCTTTAAAAAAAAATCTAAGTCAAAACGGATCTGTCCTGACTTACATTGAAAGTCAATGGGGGATGGATCCGTTTTCAATTGCACCATATTGTGTCAGTGAAAACGGATCCATCCCCAATGACTTACATTGTAAGTCAGGATGAATCAGTTTGGCTCTGCATCATCAGGTGGACAGCAAAATGCTGCAAGCAGCGTTTTGGTGTCCGCCTGAAAAGCGGAACGGAGACCAAACGCAGCCAAACTAATACATTCTGAACGGATCCTTATCCATTCAGAATGCATTGGGGCTGAACTAATCCGTTTTGGGCCGCTTGTGAGAGCCCTGAAACAGATCTCACAAACGGACCCAGAAACACCAGTGTAAAAGTAGCCCTTATAGGTAGAGAGGCAGGACAGCCAGTGTTCTCATTTCCCAGAGACCTGCCTTCTCAAAATTGCTGCAGGGACCCCATAATCGATCATCTTGTAGGATCTAGCTGCTGTCTGCTGATCTGTGAGCAGGTTATATTTGGATGCATAGATATGGTGGGCCCCAAAGATAAATTTTACTGGTGGGCCCTAGAGAGCCCGGTTTGACACTGGAGAAGTCTGTCAACAGGTCTGACCATGCAAAACTGGTGGACACACTAGGTAGGGGCCGTGGAGAGCCTCTAACTAGAGCTGCCAGCAGTTTTACAGGGTGAAAACTGCTGATGGTCTTCCATTAAAAAAATAATACAGAATCAGAACACATAGACATATCATTAACAATATAGGTAGTTGATAGAAGACATCATTACCTGGGGCCAGAAAATTATCTTCAGGGAAGGAATGACTGACATGCATACAGACTGAGAAAAACACCAGAGCAACTGCTATGTACTTTCCATAACTATCCATAGTGTTCCTTCAATAAAAAAAAAAACGGACAATTAATTTCATATCATACACTAACACATACATATCATAGAGGCAAAGAAGAAGCCGATCTTCAGTCATACAAAGAAAAGAAAAACAAGGCAAGTTGCTAGTTTAGCACCTAAAGGTCCCATTTTTGATCATTTTACATTTAAGCAAAACTGAGACCTGCTTATATGTACATACTTAAAGGGGTTGTCCCATGACAAATATTTTACCGTTTTAAAACCAGCCCCTGGATCTGAATTATTTTATGATTTTATATAATTAAAAATTTTGTATAGCCACTTATTGAATAAATATATCTGTCAAGTATATCTGTCTAGTGCCACCTGTTCTTTGTTGTTTTTCTTATTTCTTTGTCCTGCTCACTGAGAAGGCCGCACATGCTCAGTTTCATCTTTCAACTGCCTCCTGAGCTGTGATAGGGAGAGCAAGGACACGCCCCCGAGCTGCAGCAGAAAAGACACTCCCCCTTGAACTACCAGCTTGATATAAATCTAGCAGATCAATGAATAGGGAGATCTCTGGATCCATGTGAGGTACAGGCAGAGGCGGATTGGCCATAGACTTTACAGGGAAATTTCCCGGTGGGCCGCTTGCCCAGGGGGCCAGCCAGTGGAAGTTTTTGGGGACGTATTTTGTGCTGCTGCTAGTATTTTGAAATAGGACTGTGGTATTTGGCTCTGTTGGCGTGGTATAATGTGCCACAATATGGTATTGCTGGCCTTGCCTTCCATCATTTTGGACACGACAACAAAACGGGGCCACTTTTAGTATTTATTCCAGGGCCACTTTAAGTTCCTAGTCTGCCCTGGGTACAGGTCTGGTTCTAGCTTTGTTAGAAAGAGATTGTCACGTACTATATGATGTCTGATTTTAATTTTTTACATTAGTCATGGGATAACCCCTTTAAATGGGATAACCCCTTTTGTCAGTTCCTTTAGAGATCTGTTATTTTAGATGTGAGAAAAAGTCCTCCTCGCAGGATGCAAAGTGAGTACAACAGAATCTCAAAACAAAAGATCATTTTTTTTTATGTTTCTATTCTTATGAGCGATCAGAAGAACCAAAAGTGAAACTGTGATGTGAACATGGCCTTAAAAGCTATATGCAGCTTTGGAATCATATTTATTTTTTCAAACACCAGCCAACGTACATGTAGGGCACTGTGACCGTATGGGCTCAGGAGCAGATATGGTGCGGGTATCAGCTGTATACTAAAGTCAGCACCAGGAGTGGATGCTACACAGAGAAAAAGTATAAGGCCTCTTGCCCACAACCGTATTCCCTCCAAGATATATGGTCCGTGAGCGGCATTGATCGCGCACACGGGAGATCAATGCCGCTCCAGGACATATGGCCCGCTCATGGACCGTATATCTCGAAGGGCATACGGTAGCGGGCAAGAGGCCTAATGGAGAGATTTGCACCTGTTTTGTGTTTTGGCTTATGGTAAGGCCTGAAGGTGTGGCCACCCATAACAACCAATGGCTGCATGATCTTGTGGCAAATTTCGGCAGCCATTGGTTGCTGTGGATGGGCATGGCTTGCCTGCATGTGGCTTTCTGCGCCGTCAGACTCTACCCTTACATTTACTGATTAAAAATATTAACCAGAATACATTGATGTTAAAGGGAACCTGTCACCGGGATTTTGTGTATGGAGCCGAGGACGTGGGTTGCTAGATGGCCGCTAGCACATCCGCAATACCCAGTCCCCATAGCTCTGTGTGCTTTTATTGTATAAAAAAACTATTTGATACATATTCAAATTACCTGAGATGAGTCCTGTCCCTGACTCATATCACGTACAGGACTCATCTCAGGTTAATTTGCATATGTATCAAATCAGTTTTTTTACACAATAAAAGCACACACAGCTATGGGGACTGGGTATTGCGGATGTGCTAGCGGCCATCTAGCAACCCATCTCCTCAGCATTATACACAAAATCCCAGTGACAGGTTCCCTTTAAAGTGGCTTTACTTTTACAAATATTTGCTCATCTGTTTTTACTTCAAAGACATACTGATAGGGAACTTAGATTGTGAGCCCCATCGGAGACAGCAAGTGATGATAACGTCTGTAAAGCCACATTCACACAGTCAGTGTTTGGTCAGTGATTTCCATCAGTGATTGTGAGCCAAAACCAGGAGTGGAACCTCCACAGACATAAGGTATAAGGGCTTGTTTACACGAACGTGCCGTGTTTTGAAGTTCGCAAATTGCAGACCCGCAAAACACGGATGCCGCCCGTGTGTCTACCGCAATTTGCGGAATGGACACCCCTTTATAGAAATGCCTATTCTTGTCCGCAAAATGGACAAGAATAGGACATGACTTATAATTTTTGCGGGGCCACGTAACGGAGCAACAAATGCGGACAGCACACACAGAGTGCTGTTCACATCTTTTGCGGCCCCATTGAAGTGAATGGGTCCACACCCGAGATGCAAAAATGCGGAACCAAACCACGGTCGTGTGAATGAGCCCTAAGGGAAAGATCTGCACCTGTTTTGTGTTTAGAGCCGCACCTGGTTTTGGCTCAAAATTGCTGATGGAAATCACTGATCGAACAGTGACGTGTGAATAAGGCTCAAAGCGTTTTGACCATCTTTTCAGAAATGTCATGCTGTTCTTGTTTTTCTCCGACTATAGCCTACTTTGGTTTGCCTTGTATTAGGCCTCATGCACACAACTGTTGATCGGCCGTTCCATGCATCGGGGACCGCAATTTGCAATCCCAAACGCACGGACAACACCCGTGTGGTTCCCGCAGACAGATCCAGACCCATTAAACTTGAATGGGTCTGTGATCCAGCCGCATCACAAAAGCAGTGCACGCACTACTTTGTTTGCGGTGCGGAAAACATGGAGAGAAACCCCACGGAAGCACTACCTGGGGTTCCGTACCTCCGTTCTGCAACGGACCTTCTGAATTGTAATTGATCATTAAAGGGAATCTGTTGCCATGAAATCCACCATTAAACCAGGCACGTGGAGTTGTAGGGCTAGCGCAGCTGAATGTAATGATAGCTTTCAGTTAGTGATTCAATGCTTCATTATGGAAAAAGAGTACTTTTAATCCATATGAAAATGAGCAGTTAAGTGCACCGAGGGCGGACCCAAGCCACTCTCTGCACACTTGCTCTGCCTACTTCCTCTGCCAGCCATCCTCTCCTTCTAGGGCCAGGTTCCTGCATAGTCATCTCCCCTGGCCCTATCAATCAAGAAGGAAAGGGAGCAGCTGGCAGAGGAAGCAGACGGAGCGAGAGTGCACTCTCTCGCAGGCGGAGCGAGAGTGGCTTGGGCCTGCCTTCAGTGCGCTTAACTTCTCATTTTGATATAGATTAAAAGTGCTTTTTCTCTGGAAGGAAGTAACAAATCACTAAGTGAAAATTATCATTACATTCAGCAAAAGGCATTGTGCCTGGTTTAAAGGGAAACTGTCACCACAAAACGCAGTGCAATCTGCAGGCAGCAGGTTATAGAGCAGGAGGAGCTGAGCAGATTGATGTATGGTTTTGTGGGGAAAGATTCTGTAAAAGTTGTAATTTATTCATTTAATACTCTGCTCTTTCCGTGCGTAGAAGTCACGTGGGCGGTCCTACTAGGTGATTGGCAGCCTTCTCTGTATGCTTATTTATTCAGATTCAGCTGTCAGTCACTAAGTGGCTCCACCCACATGACTCTTAAGCATAAAAAGAACTGCGGTTTAAATAAATAAAATACAAGCTTTTTTTTTTACTGAATTTTCCCCCACAAAACTATACATCAATCTGCTCAGCTCCAGTGGCGTACATATAGGGGTCGCAGGGGTCGCAGCTGCGACCGGGCCCGGCACCCCAGGGGGCCCGGCCGCCTGCAGACCCCTGGCCCCTGCTGCTGCGCGTGCGCTAGACTGACTCTATTATCTCAATTGCCTTGCGGTAAGCGCCGGGCCCAGGCAGGAGGAGCACGGCGTCAATCCCGCGAGACCTGTGAACTCCTGTGGCAGGTCTCGCGGGAACATGCGCGCGCGGCAGACGGGATCCGGACGTGAGAGAGGACGGACGAACAGTGAGGACCGCCGACCAGAAGAGTGAAGACAGTTCCCCTGCCCTAGACAGCGCCGCAGCAGCCGCCAGCCGGTAACTCGGTAAGTAAGGAAAAGCGGCCCGCAGCACAGTGCACTGACTCACTATGACACTGGACTTGTTGGAGTAGTAGTGAGGGCCCCCAGGCCCCCCCTGGCCCCTGGCACTGGCACTCTGCCAGGAAAAGGACACTGACTCGAGTAGTGGGGGCCCTGGCCTGAGAATAATGACCAGCAGCAGTGGGGGGCTGACACTGGACTTGTTGGAGTAGTAGTAAGGGCCCCCAGGCCCCCCCTGGCCCCTGGCAGATGACCGTGGGGGAGGGTTTGCACTGGCACTGGCACTCTGCCAGGAAAAGGACACTGACTCGAGTAGTGAGGGCCCTGGGGGCCCTGGCCTGAGAATAATGACCAGCAGCAGTGGGGGGCTGAATTTATTGATGGGATTGGGGTCTTTGGGGCCTGGGCTGACCTGATCATCTGAGGGGTCTTTGCTTTTGGCTGATGATTGATCTGGTGGCTGATGGGGGGGGGGGGGTCTTTGGGCTGATCTGAGGTCTGATGGGCATGGGGGATGACTGGGGGGCTGAGGGGCTTTGGGCTGATGATTGATCTGGTGGCTGAGTGGGGGTCTGATGGGGGGTCTTTGGGCTGATCTGAGGTCTGATGTGCATGGGGGATGACTGGGGGGGGGGTCTTTGGGCTGATCTGAGGTCTGATGGGGGTTGACTGGGGGTCTGATGTGGGTCTTTGGGCTGATCTGAGGTCTGATGGGGGCTGACTGGGGGTCTGATGGGGGTAGGAAACTAAGATGTCTGTCTGTCAAACTCTGCAGAGATGAGAGATGGCTGAAAGAAATCATCATGGTGGTCCGGTCTGAATGGAGAAGATGAAGAAAGAGAACATCTACATCAAAGGAGACGTCACTGGATGTAAGAGGTATGGCCGCAATATATAGGTAGGGCTGTGCATAGGTGTGGCTTGAGGGTGGGCGACTGGGCGGGGACACTGGGGGTGGGGCGGGGGGGGGGGGGGTTTGGGGCCCATGGATCAGTTTCGCACAGGGGCCCCATGGATTTTGTGTACGCCACTGCTCAGCTCCATCTGCTCTATAACCTGCTGCCCTCAGATTGTACAGAATTTCGTGGTGACAACCATATAAATTCTATAGAGGAAATTTATCTTCCCCATACACTTGTTCTTTTGCATAAAAAAAGTCGCAAACCCAGGGTTTATAGCTTTTTAAACACTATTGCGACTGCATTTAGTCGCCCTCACCACTTTCCAAAATGGGAGTATGAGAAGGGCGGGGTGTGGGCAGTGCCACCTGCATTGGCATATTTATAATCATTTACACCAGTTTTCTACCATAAGGGCTCTTTCACACCTGCGTTATTGTCTTCCGGCATAGAGTTCCGTCGTCGGGGCTCTATGCCGGAAGAATCCTGATCAGGATTATCCTAATGCATTCTGAATGGAGTGAAATCCGTTCAGGATGCATCAGGATGTCTTCAGTTCCGGACCGGAACGTTTTTTGGCCGGAGAAAATACCGCAGCATGCTGCGCTTTTTGCTCCGGCCCAAAAAACTGAAGACTTGCCGCAAGGCCGGATCCGGAATGAATGCCCATTGAAAGGCATTGATCCGGATCCGGCCTTAAGCTAAACGTCGTTTTGGCGCATTGCCGGATACAACGTTTAGCTTTTTTAGAGTGGTTACCATGGCTGCCGGGACGCTAAAGCCATGGTAAAGTGTCGCGGGGAGCGGGGGAGCAGCATACTTACCATCCGTGCGGCTCCCGGGGCGCTCCAGAGTGACGTCAGGGCGCCCCAGGCGCATGGATGACGTGATCGCATGGCACGTCATCCATGCGCATGGGGCGCTCTGACGTCACTCTGGAGCGCCCCGGGAGCCGCACGGACGGTAAGTATACCGCTCCCCCGCTCCCCGCTCCTACTATGGCAACCAGGACTTTAATAGCGTCCTGGGTGCCATAGTAACACTGAAAGCATTTTGAAGACCCGTCTTCAAATGCTTTCAGTACACTTGTGTTTTTCCGGATCCGGCGTGTAATTCCGGCAAGTGGAGTACACGCCGGATCCGGACAACGCAAGTGTGAAAGAGGCCTAAATGATGAGTGAAATCTACGGCAGCTACAAGATGGCACAGATTTCAATCTGGCGCAGACTGCCAGAGTATGCATGTCATTCATGACGAGGCAAGCGCCGTATCATAAATAAAATACATCCTCCTACTGACATCAAGTCTTTCAAAGCTGATCTTGATAAATCAGGGCCTATATAGATTTTTTAAGGGTAACTTTTGCTTATGCTGTCACCGGAAACGCCTACCAGCTTAGGCTGAGTTCACACTTCAGTTATTTGATCAGTTATTTCCAGCAGTTATTGTGAGCTAAAGCCAGTAGTGAAGCCTCCACAGAGATAAGGTATGATGGAACGATCTGCACCTGTTCTATGTTTTTGACCCACTCCTGGTTTTGGCTCACAATAAGGTCTCTTGCACACGAACGTGGTTTGGTTCCGCATCCCAGCCTCATTTATTGCTGCTCGGGTGCGGACCAATTCACTTCAATGGGGCCGCAAAAGATGTGGGCAGCGTTCCATGTGCTGTCTGCATCTGTTGCTCTGTTCCGTGGACCCGCAAAAATTATAGATCATGTCCTATTCTTGTCCATTTCGCAAATTGCGGAAGGCACACGGGCGGCATCTGTGTTTTGCGGATACGCAATTTGCGGACTCCAAAACACGGCACGTTCGTGTGCAAAGCAAATTGCGGTCCCCAATGCACGGAACGGATGCACAACGTTTGTGTGCAAGAAGCCTAACTGATGGAGGTACCTGATCAAATAACCGGTGTGAACTCAGCCTTACCAGTCTTTATAACTGATGTATTCGATAAGTTGCCAAATAACCAATGTACTTTAAATCATTTCTTTTGTCCACAGTTAAACAAGAGATTCATGTCAATAATGATGGCAATACTAAAAAAAAAAAAAAAAAAAATTCTCTATCCTGAATACTGAAGAAGGGATTGACTGCCACCTAGTGTCAGAAGATAATATACACTCATACATACAAATTATGGCAGCACTTCAGTAGCTTGATCTCCTTGATCTGTGTAGACAGGCTTTCTTACTACTCACTACAGTATATACAGCAATACAATTATATGCAGGAGAGCACTTACCACCACCGGCCAGATACATAAGTCCTGATGCCCATAGCATTATGTAATGCTGAGAGCATCAGATCCCTTTTACAAGAGGACATAGTTTTAAATTGGAGGGGCAAAGGTTTAAAAGTAATATCAGGAAGTATTACTTTACTGAGAGAGTAGTGGATGCATGGAATAGCATTCCTGCAGAAGTGGCAGCTGCAAATACAGTGAAGGAGTTTAAGCATGCATGGGATAGGCATAAGGCCATCCTTCATATAAGATAGGGCCAGGGGCTATTCATAGTATTCAGTATATTGGGCAGACTAGATGGGCCAAATGGTTCTTATCTGCCGACACATTCTATGTTTCTATGTATCCAGCAAACAGCCGTAAGGAGGGCTTGTGTGGCCCCTGGGCATTAGCCCTCTGGAAAATTTCCCTGTCTAGGTCTAGGGCCACTCTGCCCCTGACTTTGACTTTTGCAGAGTAGGCTTCTCTAGTCTATATAATGAAATATCCTTCATTTTTAATTATTAGGGTTTCCATATTTAATCTATGATCTTCTACATAACTGGGACCCCTCAGGTTAAGGGTCCATTCACACGTCCGTTTTTCCTTTCCTGATCTGTTCCGTTTTTTGCGGAACAGATCTGGACCAGATCTGGACCCATTCATTTTCAATGGGTCCTGAAAAAAAACGGACAGCACAATGTCAGATTTTTTTCAGGACCCATTGAAAATGAATGGGTCCAGATCTGGTCCAGATCTGTTCAGCAAAAAACGGAACAGATCAGGAAAGAAACAACGGACGTGTGAATGGACCCTAAGGGTGCATGCACACAGGCACAGAGCTTATACAGAGCATGGAGGTCATACAGCTCCATAGTATGGACCTACACAAGCACCGTTTACTGATGCATAGGGTCTGTCAGACTCAGGTAAGGTGTATTAAGGGTGTGGATTATGTGGCTTTTATGGCAAAGATTACTGTTGTTACACAAAACCGCATGTTTTTTTTTAGCTATTTTTCTATAATCAGGAAGAATAAAAGCAAAACGTTGACAAAATGCTGCAGCTGAAAGTCCCACCAATAAGCTATTTTGCAACCAGGCATTGGAACTACACAGCATGAATGGAAGCAGCTCTGCAGTAACCAGACATGGCCACTACATGGCGTATAGAGCTGTGTAGTTCCAGTGCCCGGTTCTGATGCAGCAACTCCTGAAAACAACTGATCATGGGATGTCTGGATTCGGGCTCCAGCAACCTGATACTGATGACCTATCCTCTGATAGCTCATCAGTAGTAAAGTCCTGGAAACTCCATGATATGTGAGATCTATATACAACATATCCTCCACTCCACAAAAGTACAGCACAGTAGAGTAAGAAAGTGTTCTTGTACCTGTATTCTCTGAGGCAGGGATAAGCCTGTTGTCGGATTTTCTCTCACTGTCAGACTGAACTTCTTTTGCAGTTACTGTATTTTGCTCTCCCCTTTTATATCAGTCTGCTCCTAGAACACTAGATGTACTAGATAAGCTTGGGATAAACGCCCCGTCTGTTGGCTGCTGAGTAGCTCTTAAAGTAATTACTTTTAAATCCACTTAATCATTTGTGTGTTTAAAATTCATATTAAGTTTACCTTCTATCGCGCTGCCGGTGTCAGGTTATTATCAAGATGTACAATCACAGAATTAATTTCTGAATCATCGACTTGCATCCTGTCCTTCCTCAAATGTGTTACCTGTGGCAGGTTTAGGCTAAAAAATTCTAGCAGTGCAGAGATTCATTAGTGTGGAAAACTAACTGCAACCTAATACTCTGCTTAAGCTGGTGTCATGGCTTCTGTCTTTTAAAGGGACACTACCATCAAAATTCTTTTTAACACATATTAACAACCTATATGTGAATATTTTATTTTATTTTATAAGTCACTCCACATATTCTACTTCCTGTCTTGGCTCTTTAGCTTTCTCCTTTCGTTGGACATCTAGGACAACAAACAGCCTCACTTGACTCTCAGTCAGACTATCCCCTATGAGAAGAGAGCAATGCGCCCTCCATTCATTTCCCCACTTCGTTCTTGTTGTAGGTACGGGTCCCAGACGTGGGACCCGTACCTATCAGACAATGGGGGCATATCCTAGCGATATGCCCCCATTGTATGTGATGGTAAAACCCCTTTAAATACTGATGACCTATCTTCTAGTTAAGTCATCAGTATCTGATCAATGAGGGGCCGACACCTGGCACCCCTGCTGTCAGTTGTTCGATAAGGAAGTGGTGCTTGCAGCAGCATTGTGGCCTTCTCCAACTTTTCCTAGGCCTCTTTCACACGGGCGAGTTTTCCGCGCGGGTGCAATCTGTGAGGTGAACGCATTGCACCCGTACTGAATCCGGACCCATTCATTTCTATGGGGCTGTGCACATGAGCGGTGATTTTCACGCATCACTTGTGCGTTGCGTGAAAATCACAGCATGCTCTATATTGTGTGTTTTTCACGCAACGCAGGCCCGATGAAAGTGAATGGGGCTGCGTGAAAATCACAAGCATCCGCAAGCAAGTGCGGATGCGGTGCGATTTTCACGCATGGTTGCTAGGTGACGATCGGGAAAGGGACCCGATCATTATTATTTTCCCTTATAACATGGTTATAATGGAACATATTAGCATTCCTAATACAGAATGCTAAGTAAATTAGGGATGGAGGGGTAAAAAAAATAATAATATAACATGGTGATGGATCATGTGATGGACCATGTGATGAGCGCAGTGACGTCACCAAAGGTCCTTTTCCTCCCAGGTCATCAAAGAAGAAGACGAGCCGTGCAGCGCAAACAAGTGGATGATGTCAGTTTAATAATTTTTTTTTTTTTTAAACCCCTCCATGCCTAATGGCTGGATGCATCTTGGACTATTATCTATGCCATACAATAGACAACCACACAAAGGCTATATGCCAAAAGCCAGGTATATGCAAGCCATTAATCAATCTATGAGACAGATGACAGGCATACCTTACAATGGCAGCCTTGTGCACTATGAGCCAGTAAGCCTCAAAGTTACTTCTGAGCTGTTGGATGGCTTGAGTGGACCTGCGCACCTAGATCAGTATCATTAGGGTGACAAAAAAAAATGATTGTCCTAACATAATATTCAATAACCTTTCTATACAGTTTTGTCATGTAAAAACTCATTTGCATAAACATGGGCATATGGGAAAGACATGAGCAGAATCCGCCTTGTTTTTCAGCTGAAAAACCATTTGCATGGAAAATTTGCGATCTGTACTACTCATAAACAGTGCCATCCATTGGTTTCATAGTCTTATGACAAGACTAATAGTCTTGTCATAAGACTATGAAACCAATAGATGGTGCTGTTCATGACTCATAGTCTTATGACTGTTAGTCTTGTCATAAGACTATGAAACCAATAGATGGCGCTGTTCATTTTGTTGGGACGCTAGTAAGTAGGGCACACTGCTCAACAGAGTCCACACACCATGCAGCACTCAGCCTATAATAGCCTGTGCTAACAATGAGGTGTATATTGGATTGCTGCTATCATTCACACACCTTCTAGCACTTTATCTGCAGTAATATAAGCTTGCTGGGGTGTATCTGAGGACTATTGCCTTGCTTGTAATGACTCATGAACAGCGCCATCTATTGGTTTCATAGTCTTATGACAAGACTATGAATCCAATAAATGGCGCTGTTCATGAGTAGTCTAGATCGCGAATATTCTAATCGCAAATTTTTATTGCCAGTTTTCTATGCAAAAGGCTACACTAATAGTCGTGTCATAAGACTATGAATCCAATAGATGGCACTGGTCATGACTCATGAACAGCGCCATCTATTGGTTTCATAGTCTAATGAACATAGTCTGTGGTTTTTCAGCTGAATAACAAGGCAGATTCTGCTCATTTGCATGTCTTTTCCATATGCCCATGTTTATGCAAATACGTTTTTACATAACAAAACTGTATAGAAAGGTTATTGAGTATTATGTTAGCACATTCAGAATTTGTTTTGTCACCCTAATGATATTGATCTAGGTGCGCAGGTCCACCCAAGTGATCTGAAGTAACTTTGAGGCTTACTGGCTCTCAGTCAGATGAGAGCTGGTTTGTAATGCCTTAGACGGGATATAACGTTTAGGAGTTATAGAACTTGATGATGGGATGGAACGTTTATGAGTGATAGATCGTAAATATTCCTATCTGAGGAAGAAAAGAAAAAAAGAAGCTGGTTTGGAATGTCTCATATTGCACAAGGATGCCATTGTAAGGTATGCTGACTAAGCCTGTTATTTGTCTTATGGATAGATTGATGGATTGCACATACCTGGCTTTTGGCATATAGCCTTTGTGTGGTTGTTTATTTTATGCCGTAGATAATAGGAGTCCAAGACGCATCCAGCTATCCTCTTAATGCTGTTTCGAAACCATTTTGATGGGGTTTCCATCAATTTCGAACCTTTTTTTGTAAACCAGACACCCTCTTCTCTTCCAAGCAGGGGGTGACTGGGGTTCTCCCATTGACTTCCATTGTGCTCGGGTGCTCAGTAGAGCACACGAGCATACCGATGTGTTCGGCTAGAGCACACGAACACTTTGGTGCTCAATCAACACTAGTCACATTCATCGGTCACTTGGCCTAGGCGCAGCTCAGCCCCATTGAAGTGAATAGGGCTGAGCTATGATACCAAGCACAGCTGTTATACAATAAATGGCACTCTGCTTGGTAAGCTGGTAGAAAGCCGCTGTCCTGACAGGAACGACTGTGTCTTCTCAAACAGCTGATTGGCAGGGGTCCAGAGTGTTGGACCACCACTGATCAAATACTGAGGACCTATCTAGATCTATCTGACTAGAAAGCAATTATCAAGAAAAAAACCACTTCATCTTCAATAATTGCCTGCTGAGTCAACCTCTCGTAAATGGGCCTTTGGAACCAGGGACACACATACAGTATCTCACAAAAGTGAGTACACCCCTCACATTTTTGTAAATATTTTATTATATCTTTTCATGGGACAACGCTGAAGATCTGTCACGTTGATACAATGTAAAGTAGTCAGTGTACAGCTTGTATTACAGTGTCAATTTGGTGTGTCCTCAAAATAACTCAACACACAGTCATTAATGTCTAAACAGCTGGCAACTGTACACCACTAAGTGAAAAGAGCCAAATTGTGACCAAAGTGTCAATATTTTGTGTGGCCACCATTATTTTAACTCTCTTGAGCATGGCGTTCACTATAGCTTCACAGGTTGCCACTGGAATCCTCTTCCACGCCTCCATGATGACATCACGGAGCTGGTGGATGTTAGAGATCGTGCGCTCCTCCACTTTACATTTTAAGATGCCCCACAGATGCTCAATAGGATTTAGGTCTAGAGAAATGCTTGGCCAGTCCAGCACCTTTACCCTCAGTTTCTTTAGCAAGGCAGTGGCATCTTGGAGGTGTGTTTGGAGTTGTTATCCTGTAGGAATACTGCCCTGCGGCCCAGTTTCCGAAGGGAGGGGATCATGTTCTGCTTCACTATGTCACATTACATGTTGGCATTCCTGGTTCCCTCAATGAACTGTAGCTCCCAACAGCCGGCAGCACTCATGCAGTCCCAAACCATGACACTTCCACCACCATGCTTGACTGTAGGCAAGACACACTTGTTTTTCTACTCCTCACCTGGTTTCCGCCACACACGCTTGACACCATCTCAACCAAATAAGTTTATCTTGGTCTCATCAGACCACAGGACATGGTTCCATCAATTCATGTCCTTAGTCTGCTTGCCTTCAGGAAACTGTTTGTGGGCTTTCTTGTGCATCATCTTTAGAAGAAGCTTCCTTCCGGGATCATAGCCATGCAGACCAATTTGATGCAGTGTGCTGCATATGATCTGAGCTCTGACAGGCTCACCTCCCACCCTGTTAACCTCTGCAGCAATGCTGACAGCACTCATATGTCCATTTTGAAAAGACAACCTCTGGATATGACACTGAGCATTCCACAGTCAATGCATTTCATGGGCTCTCTCTCCATCAGTTTCTGAAGGGCTCTTTATCTATTCACAGTTCTGTGTCTAAATGGTTCTGTATACTCTAAATTCACTCACTCTGACAGGCCTCTAGGTCAACCAGACCTCACTGAAGGTATCTTTCTGGAACAACTAGACAGGGGTCTCCCTCAGTCCTTTAGCAGGACCTAAGTACTTATTCACCTTGGTTTAAGCATGCCACCTATCACCTCACTGGTTCCCACAGCCCTAGTAGACTTCCAAAAGCTAATCACTTGTGATGGCTGTATACATTCCAGCCATAACAACTTCAGTGGCAGTCCACATGGAAATCTAAATTCCTAAATTGCCCACTTCCTCTACTGCCTATCTCCTTCAGCCCACAAACCACTGCTAGTCACTTTGTTAACTCACTATTCATCAGTGACAGGGCCGATTTTAGAAAAAATGTGGACCTGGGCAAAATCAAAAGTGGGGCCCCAAATATTGTAATAATGTACTAACAACACAGTTATATTCTGTTGATTCTGGCACTCCCTCACAGAGTTACACCCCGTAAAGCTCCTCACACAGTTCTTCACCCCCATGCCCCTAGAATATGCCACATGCCACCTCCTCTTACAGCAATGAATCCCCCTTACTCACGGCATCTGAGAGTGTTAAAAACCGGAAGCGTGGTATTCCTCTTCAGGCGCTCTTTCCCCCAGAGGATATCAGGGAAAGCACACTGTTCTAAAAATGAGTTGCAGCCTGTACTATACTCTATACAGAAGAATGGAGCCATTTGCATCTGATGATTGTAAGTTGTGGTCCACTTGGGGGACTTAACAAAAAGCAAAAAAAAAGCAAATTGAATAAAAAGTGATCAAGTCATACACAACCCAAATGGTATCGTCAAAAACGACAGATCGTCCTGCAAAAACTGAGCCCCCAGACATCATCGTGGACATAACTATAAGAAAGTTATGACGGTCAGAATATCGCGATGAAAAGAAAAACATTTTTTACGAAGTGATTCCTGATTAGGCTTAATTTGCTGCAGTGAGCGGGCCTATAGAGGTCCTGAGTGGGGGGGCTGTTAGGGTTGCCACCTTTCCAAATAAGAAATACTGGTTACACAAGTTAAAAAGGTTGATGTGGGTTAATATGAGTGTTATTTGATCATATTTTACTCAATTTTTTTCTCAATAAAATCAAACTTTTCACTGTTGGGGACACCCTGTGTATTTAAGTTTCATTTAGCCCCTATTTTTAAAATGTTTCTGTGGGGATTCAAACTCACACCCTTTCTACATTAAGGGCAAAAATCTTAACCACTGGGCTGTAGCGCTCAATGTTATGCTTTTGCTGAAAAACCTCATAGAAGTTTCTCTTGTATTACACAAGAGAAACTTCCATGAGGTTTTTCCACAACAGCTTAGCATTGAGCTCTCTAGCCCAGTGGTTAAGGTTTTTACCTGTAATGTAGAAGGTTGTGAGTTCGAATCCCCACAGAAACATTTTAAAAATACTGGTTACACAAGTTAAAATGGTTGGTGTAGGTTAATACGAGTGTTATTTGATCATATTTTACGTTTCGCTCTATTTTTTTCAAATTTTTTCTCAATAAAATCAAGTCAAAATCAAATGTTTCACTGTTGAGAACACCCTGTGCATTTAAGTTTTATTTAGCCTTATCTTTAAAAGGTTTCTGTAGGGATTTGAACTCACAACCTTCTACATTAAGGACAAAAACATTAACCACTGGGCTATAGAGCTCAATGCTGTGTCTGTGCTGAAAAACATCAGAGAAATTTCTCTTTTGTTAAAAACAGCAAAGAAGTTTCTCTTGTATTATGCAAGAGAAACTTCTATGAGGTTTTTCAGCACTTGCTCAGCATTTGCTCAGCATTTGCTCAGCATTTGCTCAGCATTGAACTCTATAGACCAGTGGTTAAGGGTCTTGCCCTAATGTAAGAGTTTGTAAGTTCAAATCCCCACAGAAACATTTTAAAAATGCTGGTTACACAAGTTAAAATGGTTGGGAATGCCCATTTCATGTTTATAACACTGACTCCATATATAGACAATGCATATATTGAGTCAGAGCAGGGACTCCTAAGCTGGGAAATTCCCCACTATGCAATCCAGCAGGGCCGGACTTAGGCAGGGGGGCCCTTAGAGGATCGGGGCCCTGGGCAATTGCCCAGTTTGCCAAATGCCAGCCCTGACCAGTGACACAGTCCAGACCTCACTTGAGAAAGCAACCTTGGGGCCATCACCTCTTCAGCCAATGCCTCTAGTTTTCCTCCTAGTCACCAACAAAGGACAAGCCTGTTCCCACTGGTGATCAACTTAAAGAGGACCTTTCACTACTCTACAAACGAAAAACTAACTATACCTGTGGGCAGAGCGGCGCCCAGGGGTCCCCCTGCACTTACTAGTAAGTCTGGGCGCCGCTCCGTTCGCCCGGTATAGGCTCCGGTGTCTGCGCTCCCTCTGACTGTTTTCTTGTAGGAGGCGTGTCCCTTGCTGCACTGCTGGCCAATCGCAGCGCACAGCTCATAGCCTGGCTATGAGCTGTGCGCTGCGATTGGCCAGCAGTGCAGCAAGGGACACGCCTCCTACAAGAAAACAGTCAGAGGGAGCGCAGGCACCGAAGCCTATACCGGGCGAACGGAGCGGCGCCCAGACTTGCTAGTAAGTGCAGGGGGACCCCTGGGCGCCGCTCTGCCCACAGGTATAGTTAGTTTTTCGTTTGTAGAGTAGTGAAAGGTCCTCTTTAAAGCAAAATTTTACACAGAAGTCTACCATTTTACGCAAGTCACCAACACTTTCTCATGGTACATAGAACAATCTGACATGTAGTAATTGATTTGACTGAGCCCAAAAAAATAGGGACAGACTTATGAAACTGCCTAAAAGAAAAACCCAACTTTGTTGCCAATAGCAACCAATCACAGTTGACCTTTCATTTTACTAGAGCATTATATGAATTGAAAGCTGTGCTGTGATTGGTTGCTGTGGGCAAAAAAGCCAGTTTTTCTTTTAAAAGGTTTCATAAATCTCCCCCATAAACTTTTCCAAAAACATTCTTTGCATTGTCATGTGATTCAAAGTGTACTCCAACTGGTGGACTCTTCCAAGGCTGCAAGTTGCCGCCAAGCACTGTAAAACTTAGCACAGATATATAAAATAGGATTCTGCTGACTCATAAATTCTTGGTTCTGGTGTCCACTGGTCATATTCTCATTCTATTTAAAAAATTAAAAAATTTTAAATTATTTTTTTTTTTGTCGGTTCAACAGAAACAGTTCTAAAAAGTCCCCTGCTATAATGATAATTGCATGATACCACAATGCAAAATGCTGGGATGGGATTTTTAAAACTTTTATTTAGCAGTGTCTGCTGCATATGGGTTGGGGTTTCTAGAAAATGTATTGTGTAGTTTCTAATTAGTGTACTGAATCAGGAATCCATGATTGCATGACTCCCTCAAAAGCTGTGCAAATTAGCTCTCTATGAAAAGAAAGCTGTGTCTCCAAGGGAAATGTTTGACCTTTTAAACAGGCCTTGAGACATAACATAGGATTACACATTAGTCAGTACCTTATCAGCAGACAGCTGTTTTGTGGTGATTGTCTCTCATCAGTGCAGAGCAGAGGGAACTGGCTTAGGGGGTGAGACATTTGTAGCCTAGTAGGCATAAGGAGTCTTATAGGACAGGCAGTGCTCCTCTGGGGAAAAATGAAATGCAAACTAAGGCTACTTTCACACTAGTGTTTTCAATTCCGTTATTGAGATCAGCCACAGGATCTCAATAGCGGAAGAAAACGCTTTAGTTTTGTCCCCATTCATTGTCAATGGGGACAAAACTGAACGAAAAGGAATGCACCAAAATGCATTTCGTTCCGTTTGGTCGCGCTCCCATTGCAGACAGAATTACGTTTCAAACAGCGTTCTTCTGTCCACGATTTTATGCAGAGCAAGACGGATCCGTCCTGACACACAATGTAAGTCAATGGGGATGGATCCGTTTTCTCTGACACAATAGAAAACGGATCCGTTCCCCCATTGACTTTTAAAGGTGTTCATGACAGATCCGTCGTGGCTATATAAGACATAATACAACCGGATCCGTTCATGACGGATGCATGCGGTTGTATTATTGTAACTGAAGCGTTTTTGCTGATCCATGACGGATCCAGCAAAAATGTTGGTGCGAAAGTAACCTAACTCTTTCAAAAAAGAAAAGAAAGCTGAGCCTCTGATATCACCAGATGCAAAGTAGCTGTTCATTCACTGCCCCTCACATTCATAACTGTCCTTAGCAACTCATATTCTACCTGCATATTTCTCAAATTAGGCTACTTTCACACTTGCGGCAGAGTGATCCGGCAAGCAGTTCCGTCGCCGGAATTGCCTGCCGGATCTGGCAAAACGAACATTACCAGAAATTTTTCATGCAACGGATCAGTCGTTCAATCGACGGAAATTCAAGCCGGATCCGTCAATCTGTTTCATACCGTAGACAGTTTTTGATGGATCCGTCTGCCGGATCCGTTGTAATAGCGGATCCGTCTATTCAGTTTTCTTTAGTTTTTAAACGGAAAGACGGATCCGGTATTAAAATTTTACAGATAAAAAATATGCAATCTGTTAAGAAAATACTACAGTGGCTATAAAAGACAACCGAAGGTCACTTACCACTCAGAAGCTCCCTCTGCAGATTGCAAAGATGATGCCAGACCATATTTGTTTTTGGATTTCAGGCTCTAATTCTGGATTCACGCTGGAGAAGACGTCTTCGAGCCAGACGGCGTCGTAAGCGTAGCTATTGGGTGCATCCAATAACCTCTGCAAGAGTAAGAAGAGGAGTTTTTGAAACCCTGTTTCCTGAATTGAGGGATTATCCTGAAAAGTTTTAATTACTTAGGGATGACCGTAGAAAGTTTTGATGATCTGTTACAACGTGTGTCACCTCACATTCAAAGACAAGACACCACTTTCTGCCGCTGTGTTTCCCCAGCAGAACGCCTATTGCTGACCATAAGGTAAAGAACATACTTATTATATATAGTAAAATTTATTTTGAGTATAAATTTTTTACAGATGATATTTTAGGTTTTAGTGTGAAACCATAAATCTTTTTGAACCCAAATTTGCTCTGTTATTCTGGCATCACTGGACAAAGTGCATAATTTTGGCCACAAATGATGCTCAGCATTATTATTTTGACTTCTACATCTTGTATGCTAAAGTTTTCATCCATATAATGGTCATTAACGATGTAGAATGAACTGTGATCAATATTGGTCACCATGGAGAACAAACCTTTATCGTTGTTTTTTCAAAAAAATGATATTGGCCGCATTAAAAATCTTGACCATACAAAAGAATGGAAATAAGGTCCCATAGAATTGCGTCCGATTGATGTACCTTGTATATTATGTTTTTTGAAAATCTTTTTACTATGATTACCCAATTTATTTTATTTTTTAGGTTTCTGGCAAGTGGAGAAAGTTTCAGCTGACTCCATTTTCAATTTCGCCTTAGCATATCAACTATCTCCATAATTGAGAAGGAGACATGCCGTGTTTTGTGGGAACAACTACATGATGAATTTATTCCACATCCAACTAGACAGTATTGGACAGAAATAGCTGAACAATTTTGGGACGTTTGTCAGTTTCCCAACTGCATCGGTGCGGTAGACGGGAAACATATTCGGATCATTAAGCCCCAAGGAACCGGATCAGAGTTTTACTACAATAAATATTTTTCAATAATCCTAATGGCCATCGCAGATGCACAATATCGTTTTGTTGCCATCGACGTAGGGGCCTATGGACGCACAAACAATTCAATGGTATTTAAAAAATCTTATATGGGTCGTAGTCTATATAACAGACAATTTGATTTTCCTCTGCCTCAACCACTGCCAGGTACAGATGCCCCACCCATGACGTTTGTATTGGTTGGTGATGAGGCCTTCCAAATGTATGGAAATCTTCTGAAACCGCATTCAAGCCACAGATTAGATTAAAAAAAAACGCACATACAACTATCGCTTGACCAGGGCTCGAAGAATGGGTGGATGCACATTTGGAATTTTGGAAGCAAAATGGAGGATTTTCACTAAACCAATTCATATGAAGGTTGAATCGGTCGACGAGGTTGTAAAGTCTGCTGTGGTGTTACACAACTACCTCCTTAAAAAAGAACCACTCAATTTGGAACAGATACCGGAGGACAGCGAGATGGCAAGCATTAAAAGTTTTGGACCTCGGTCAAGTGTAGTGGTTTCACAGATGAGAGACTGTTTTGCGGATTATTTCTGCTCTGAAGCATGAAGGGTGGACTGGCAGGACTGATTTGTATAAACATTTTGTGATTCATTTTCAAATAACTGTTAATTTCTGTTTGTTTGCCTGTTTGTTGGTGGTTACAGTGTGTTGTATTTGTTTTCGATTGGATTTTTGGTTCAATAAATATTGTTTTTCAACGTACTTGTAATTTTTTAAAATATATTTATGTGCCCACGATAGAGGAGCAACACATTCTTGCGTCGCTCCACTGGCGATGGTATATTATGTGAGGCATGTTTATAGAGACTCATTTTCAATCTCCCCACGCTAGAGGAGCGACACATACGTGTGTCGCTCCAATGGCGATTGGAAATTTGTAAAGGCCTGTTCTACATACACTAAAGTTATCTGCCATCACTGTTGGAGCGAACCGAGTATAGATCGCTTCAAAGGCGATGCGAGATGTTAAATTTTATTAAACACTTTTTTATTTTTAAATACAAAACTAATCTTTCAAACATAAATATTTTTAAATAATATAAATCAAATTTTTTTGAAAAAAGTAGGACCTGTTGGAGTAGAAGGTTGGGTGGTGGAGGGCCAAACACTGGTTGGTCTCCCTCGGTCCTGTTCCTGTGCCCCTGTGGACATATAAGTGTGTGTTGGGGCAAGCACAACAGAGGGAGTATGCAATCTGGAAGGGGGAGCAGGAGAAGGAGTTGACCAAGCAAGAGTAGAGGGAGTGTTGAAACTGGTTGCAGGAAAGTAACGAGGAGGAGAAGGAGAAAAGTGTTGAGCAAAGTGCTCGGTGGATTGGGAATGGGGATGGGGAGGCTGGGAAGGGGCATAGGGCATGGATGGGGATAGGGCATGGATGGGGGATAGGGCATGGATGGGTGATAGGGAATGGACGGGGGATAGGATGTAGGGCGGTGCTGTACTTGCCACAAGACACTGTCCATCTGTCTTCGGGCCTCAAACAGCTGGTCGGGCGTAAATCGTTCCATCACGGGGAGCAACGATAACCAATAGTGATGCACCAGACCCAACTGCGACGTATGCACTTCCCCCTCCTGCAGACGTCGCACTGTGTCCTCCAAAGCAGTAACTCTATTGGTGAATCCCATCAAGGACTTGTAAACGAGCCTTGTGAGATCCTCGTAGTCCGCCTGACGGCTCCTACTGGTCCTCTGGCGACGCATCAATGCCTCAAAAAGTGGTGCCATTGTGGCCATTGTTGAGTCGCCAGAGGGTACAGGTAGGGGAACATTGAGGTCCCGACCAGCTGTTGGAGTGGGACGAGAGGGACCTGCGGTGGGCGGCTCTTCGGGGACCGCCTCTGGTGCTCCAGCCTCTGGAAGGACTTCATGAGGAGGTTTGGGTGCCCGAGTACTGCTTGATGTGCTGTAAATGAAACAAAAATAATAATTAATGAAAAAATAGAGAACTATATGTGGATGTCCCGGACAGAGTGTCAAATGACAGTCTGCCTGGGCCACACACATAGATTGGAGATTAACATTCATAATTATTATAAACATTAGAGCTTACCTTCGCAGTTGTAGGGTCCTACGAAGAAAACCTAATGTGGCCGCATACCGGTACAGCCGCTTTTGGCTTGCTCTTGAACCACTCGGGCACTTGACCTCCTCGTTATAGTCCTTCTTATAGTGGTCCCTCATTAACCGCCACCGCACCAGGATTGTCGTCCCTGTCCACAAGAAAAAATAAATAAATTTAGATTATATATTTTTTTTCAGACATCAAAAATGGTTTAGTATTTGATTGAACCTGCCACAACAACAATAAAAAAAATATTGATGTTCACTATAGGTAGCAGTGACCAACTTCAACCAGACACAAAACCAATTTTGACAAAAAAGTAGACATAAGCAGTATACAACTGTATACTTACGGCATTCCTCCAGTTGACTTTTTATTGAGGTTGTCCCAATTTGGCACTATTGCCTCACATATCTCGAGCCAGAGGAGCTGGGTAGCATGATGGTCTGCATGGCGGCGGTCGGTGTGGTCCCACAGTGGTGGTCTGTCCTCCACCATCTGGATGAGGAGTTCATTGTCGATAATCAAACCGCAGAAGTCCTCCTCATCCGTTCTGGTGGAGCCCCTGGAACCCTAAAAATAGAAAAAAAATAAAAATAGAACCTCATGTTTGACAGATTTCAAATTAAAAACACTCATTGAGAAAATACTTACACGAACACGACCGCTGCGTGCTCCCCGACTCCCTCTGGCTTTTGCTTGACGACCTCTATTGGAGTCAACGGGACGAGCTGCCTGTAATAGAAATAACAATAATAAAAAAAATTCTAACAAACAAATCGTAATATTGAGCTTAAAAAAATAAAAAAAATATAAATAATTTACCGCTTGCTGTCCTCCACCACCGACTTCCTCCTCTCCTGCGGTCTCTGGGCCGGGAGGCCTCTCCTCTGCAGATGATGACTGTGAAATAAAAAAATGAAATATTTTAAATGTGTTCATAATATTATAAATGCTGAATGCTTAAAAAATTTGCTTACCGTATCATGTCTACGACGACGTCTACGGCCTCAGTAGAAGATGATGAGCCTGTGGAAAATAAATAAAAAATTTAGATTTGAACTATTAATAATACAACAAACGCACACAAACAATACATACTTGACATTTTCCCGAAAAAAAATATTTCTTTGTATATTTTTTTGACTACCTGAGAAGAAAAAAAAAGGAGAGTTACCATGTTCTAGGAGTACTACCCAAAGCATCCACTATGTACTTGCACCACATGCAGTGCCTATGTAGTTTTGCATAGGCACTGCATGTGGTGCAAGTACATAGTGGATGCTAGGAGTGGTAGTCATCAGGACTACCACCCCTAGCATCCACTATGTACTTGCACCACCTGCATTGCCTATGTAGTTTTGCATAGGCACTGCATGTGGTGCAAGTACATAGTGGATGTTAGGAGTGGTAGTCATCAGGACTACCACCCCTATCATCCACTATGTACTTGCACCACCTGCATTGCCTATGCAAAACTACATAGGCACTGCATGTGGTGCAAGTACATAGTGGATGCTAGGAGTGGTAGTCATCAGGACTACCACCCCTAGCATCCACTATGTACTTGCACCACATGCAGTCCTTAGGCAAAAGTACATAGGGCCCCACAGGTGGTACAAGTACATAGTGGATGCTAGGAGTAGTAATCAACAAGACTACTACTCCTAGCATGACCTATTTACTACAGCTCCTATGTATAAATACATAGGAGCTGCTTATATTTCTTTTTACTGCAAACAAATGCAAAAAAACAACAACTTTATACTCACCTCTAATGGCGTCCACGCTTCTCCCTCGCAGGCAGGATCGAAGAGAGTTCAGGGAGTAGACTGCGCCCACAGCTCCTCCTATTTGATTGCGCAGGCTGAGAAAGGTGATGGACCATGTGATTGGAGCATGTGATCTGACGTCACCACAGGTCCTAGCCGGTAATTCATCATTAAAGAAGTAAAGAAGAGACCAGGAACTTCGCTATCAAGAGGAGAAGGTGAGTTAATTTTTTTAATTTTTTTAACCCTCAATTGACCACCTACTAAGCATTCTGTATTCAGAATGCTATTATTTTCCCTAATAACCATGTTATAAGGGAAAATAATAACATCTACACAACACCGAACCCAAACCTGAACTTCTGTGAAGAAGTTCGGGTCTGGGTACCACAGTCGGTTTTTTATCACGAGCGTGCAAAACACATTGCACCCGCGCGATAAAAACTGAACATCGGAACGCAATCGCAGTCAAAACTAACTGCAATTGCGTACCTAATCGTGCAGGTTTGCCGCAATACAGCAGGACGCATCCGGACCTAATCCGGACACGCCCGTGTGAACCCAGCCTTAAAGGGGTTGGCTCATCTCACATATTGGAGGCATATCACTGGGATATTCCACCAGTGTCAGACAGGTGTGGGTCCCAAGTAGCACTTGCAGTTTTCTTCTGGCACAGTTCATACTGCAATGGAAAAAAGAAGCAGCATGCCCTATCTTGGCATTGAATCCATGCTGAATCTCCAATTGAAATGAATGAGTGGCAAAAAAAAAAAACACCATACATTCCTCGCGTCATTTTATGTGAGGCTTTTGGAATGGATACGCTCCAAAAACTGCAAGCAGAAAATGTAGTTTTGCATTGAAGTATATACCCCCCTAAAATAACATTTAACAAAAAGCGCCCTAAAGAAACACTTTTAAAATCAGTAAGGAATACAGAGACATATTTTAAAAATCTGTTGGGCTGTAAAAATTAAGTACATGGCCTGAGTAAAATGTATTATGTTTTACACTTTGTATCCCTCTCTTCAAAGGTATCTGATGTGTCCAGGAAGATGAATAAAGTTTATTAAACATGGAGATCTATTGAGATAAGCCCGTACAGTTTCTCTTTTAGTTGCGGTAGTTAGAACTACATAGAAAACATCTCAAATTACACTGACTTACTGGCAAGATTAAATTTTTAAATATTACCTGGAAAACTATTCGGCTAGATATACAATATATGTAATATACATTATATACAAAATATATTTAATATACATCTTGTCTAGTCACATTATCATGACCACGTCCTACTTTTGACATTGGCAGCGAGTAGCATATGAAGAAAGTCATGTGCTGTGAGCTCGCTTGGTGGGTATATAAGGTTTGCAATAGGCTGTCTGGCAGTATTTCTGAAACTGCGCAGTTCGTGAACTGTTCGTTGCATCACTGCAAATAATGTGGAAACTGCGAAGAGTAGCGTGCCATTGATGTGAAAGCTGAACGTCAGCTACGACGATGCATGAGTGCAGACCGACATTCTACAGCGGACAAGGGGGCTACCAGACGAGACGAGTGTCTAAAACAACAAAAATATTGGAATTGAATATCCACTGATTGGAAAAAAAATTCCCTTCTCCGATGAGTCTGGTTTTTTGCTTCATCGAACAGATGGACGTTGGCGTGTTAAACAAGAAACATCAGAGAACAAACATCCTGCAGCCATTGCCGGAAGAACACAACCTGGTGGTGGCAGTGTTATCTAGGGAATGTTTTGTGGCATTCTGTGTGCTCACTCATCCATGTGGAAGGCACTCTCAACTAATTTAGGTATGAATCAATCTTTGCAGATCGGGTATACCCATACAGGATTGTATTTATAGCTGGTGCTGCCCTAGGCACCAAGTCTAAATACTACCTATTAACAACCAAATTGAAAGACGGTGGGGTCAACACGAGTGGGCAGGGTAAACTCAAGTTGGTGGGGCTAATACATAGATTTAGCAAGTAATACCAGAGCTACACTTTGGTATTTGTCCTGCTGTGGTTGCCAGTGCCAGCTGCCATGTTTTCTCATCCTCCAGTTGTCTCTACGATATGAAGGAGGGGCTGAGGAGGGGAGACGTGATTCACAGAAGCCAGCTAACTCGACCAAAAATACAGGAGAACACAGTACTACATATCTCTTGCATGCATTGATGTCTCCTCTGATGCAGAAGTTCCATTTACTCATCATCTCCAAGGTCCCAGGTTGCAACAACAAACTATTTTAGCCACATCATCTCTCTGCAGAGTTACCCACACAAACATGTTAAGAATCCTCACTTTTGCATCATCCTCCCCCTTCTGGTGCCCCAACATTGTCATCCTGCCGTCTCCCCCAATACTGAGCCCCGAAACGCTATACAGCTGAAATAGTGCCCCCAGTAGTAATAACGCCCTTCTAGTTCCTCCAGCAATAATAATGCTTCCTATAGTGTCCTTTAGTAATAATTTCAGCAAAAATGCCCCCAGTGATAATACCTCCTCCATTGTGCTCCCAGTAATATTGCCTGTATAGTGTCCCCAGAAATAATGTCCTCTAATATTCCTCTTGTAATACAACAATAATACCCCCTATTAAATCCTAGTAAAAATGCCATTGTAATGCCCCCAGCACAAAAAATTCTTATACAGTGCCCCAGTGTTAAAATGCACCCAGTGCCTCCAGTAGTGTCCCCTATAGTGCCCCATATTAAAAAATGCCCCAGTATTTAAATACCCCACAGTGATACTACCTATAGTGCCCCAGTGTCTTTAGTGATGTTTCTTACACTGACCCCAGAATTACAAATTCCCCTATAGTGCCCCTATACCCCCCCAGTATTAATGTCCCCCATAGTGCATCTCTAGTAAGTATGCCCCCCATAGTGTCCATCTAGTAGTAATGTCCCCCACAGTGCCCCTACAGTAGTAATCTCCCCTACAATGCCCCTCCAGTATTTATGTCCCCCAGTTTCCCCCAATAGCCATTTTTCCCCACAGTGCATCCCCAGTAGTAATATCCCCCACAGTGCTCCAACAGTAGCATCGTCCCAGGTAGAAATGTCCTCCACAGTGCCCTCTTCTACCCCAGTAATGTCCCCAAGTGTCTAGGAAAGGGGAAAAAAGAAACTAATACTCAGCTAGAATCTTTTTCCTTGGGGTCCACGATGTAGGCAATGGGCAGGCCTCTTCCAGGATGGGATGCTAGGATAAAGGCGGGTGCCATTTGCATTGACGTAACTGTGCTGCTTCACAGGCTTCAGGGCTACTACACCTCAAGTAGGCCTGAGGCCTTTGAGGGTGAATGGTGGGACAGGGAACCATCAGTCCCTGTGCCCCACAGCAGTATACAAATGCAGTTGATTTCAGGAGGGGGACTTGTGGCTGCATGCAGAAGCATGCTGCTCCCCAACTTTCTGGTGCCCTAGGTACATGCCTAGAGTTGCTTTATGGTAAATACAGCCTTGCACCCATACATGCGGATTCTCTTCCCTGGGGCAGATTGGATCTTCCAGAAAGACAATGCGACATGTCACATGGCTAGGTATGTCCAATATTGGTTGCAACAGCATGGCCAAGGCTTCCAAGTACTACCTTGGCCCCTAATACTCCAGACTTGAACCCAATTGAGTATCTCTGGGATCACCTTGATCATTGTGTTTGCTGTATGGATCCTTCCCCATGCACCCTCCAGAAGCTGTGGGATGCACTCGCTCATTCATCGGGTAATTGGCGGTACATTTACACAGCCAGAAAATAACTAATGAGGGTTTCTATGGATGCTCGTTAGCAATTATCTTTAGGATTCTTGGATCGTGTAAAGGGTCTTTAACTTAGTTTTTTTCTTTGCAGTAGGCATTTGAAGTTGTGGATGTCTCCATTTTGGTTGTGCACTCCTAATTATCCTACTCAGATGCTGATTTTAATTAGTGTAGTAAAAAGCTGAAGCCTGCTCTCCCT
This sequence comes from Bufo gargarizans, assembly GCF_014858855.1. NCBI lineage: Eukaryota > Metazoa > Chordata > Amphibia > Anura > Bufonidae > Bufo > Bufo gargarizans. The sequence continues at coordinate 271,309,930 of NC_058083.1, forward strand.
GTATTTATTGGAGGTCATTCTGGCACCGGGAGCGGTAAAATACAGAGTGGGCTTAGTATATACAGTGGATATAAAAAGTCTACACACCCCTGTTAAAATGTCAGGTTTCTGTGATGTAAAAAAATGAGACAAAGATAAATCATTTCAGAACATTTCCCACCTTTAATGTGACCTATAAACTGTACCACTCAATTGAAAAACAAACTGAAAACTTTTAGGTAGAGGGAAGAAAAAATATATAAATAAAATAATATGGTTGCATAAGTGTGCACACCCTTAAACTAATACTTTGTTGAAGCACCTTTTGATTTTATTACAGCACTCAATCTTTTTGGGTATGAGTCTATCAGCATGGCACATTTTGACTTGGCAAGATTTGCCCACTCTCTTTTGCAAAAACACTCCAAATCTGTCAGATTGTGAGGGCATCTCCTGTGCACAGCCCTCTTCAGATCACCCCACAGATTTTCAATCAGATTCAGGTCTGGGCTCTGGCTGGGCCATTCCAAAACTTTAATCTTCTTCTGGTGAAGCCATTCCTTTGTTTATTTGGATGTATTAAAGGACCTTAACATGTATAGCTTGGAAGAAAGACGAGACAGAGGGGATATGATAGAAACTTTTAAATACATAAAGGGAATCAACAAGGTAAAAGAGGAGAGAATATTTAAAAGAAGAAAAACTGCTACAAGAGGACATAGTTTTAAATTAGAGGGGCAAAGGTTTAAAAGTAATATCAGGAAGTATTACTTTACTGAGAGAGTAGTGGATGCATGGAATAGCCTTCCTGCAGAAGTGGTAGCTGCAAATACAGTGAAGGAGTTTAAGCATGCATGGGATAGGCATAAGGCCATCCTTCATATGATAGGGCCAGGGGCTATTCATAGTATTCAGTATATTGGGCAGACTAGATGGGCCAAATGGTTCTTATCTGCCAACACATTCTATGTTTCTATGTATGCTTTGGGTCGTTGTCATGCTGAAAGATGAAGTTCCTCTTCATGCTCAGCTTTCTAGCAGAAGCCTGAAGGTTTTGTGCCAATATTGACTGGTATTTGGAACTGTTCATAATTCCCTCTAGCTTAAAGAGGACCTTTCACTCGTATACAAACTAAAAACTAACTCTATCTGTGGGCTGAGCGGCGCCCAGGGGTCCCCCTGCACTTACTAGTATGTCTGTCCAGTACAACAGACGGAGCTGAGACACCGGAGCCTATACCGGGTGAACGGAGCGGCGCCCAGACATACTAGTAAGTGCAGGGGGACCCCTGAGCGCCGCTCAGCCCACAGATAGAGTTAGTTTTTAGTTTGTATACGAGTGAAAGGTCCTCTTTAACTAAGGCCCCAGTTCCAGCTGAAGAAAAACAGCCCCAAAGCATTATGCTGCCACCACCATGCTTCACTGTGGGTATGGTGTTCTTTTGGTGATGTGCAGTGCTGTTTTTGCATCAAATATATCTTTTGGAATTATGGCCAAAAAGTTCAACCTTGGTTTCATCAGACCATAACACCTTTTCCCACATGCTTTTGGGAGACTTCAGATGTGTTTTTGAAAAATGTAGCCTGGCTTGGATGTTTTTCTTTGTAAGAAAAGGCTTTCGTCTTGCCACTCTACCCCATAGCCCAGACATATGAGGAATACGGGAGATTGTTGTCACATGTACCATACAGCCAGTACTTGTCAGATATTCCTGCAGCTCCTTTAATGTTGCTGTAGGCCTCTTAGTAGCCTCCCAGACCAGTTTTCTTCTCATCTTTTCATCGATTTTAGAGAGACGTCCAGTTCTTGGTAATGTCACTGTTGTGCCATATTTTCTCCACTTGATGATAACTGTCTTCCCTGTGTTCCATGGTATATCTAATGCCTTGGAAATTCTTTTGTACCCTTCTCCTGACTGATACCTTTTAACAATGAGATCCCTCTGATGTTTGGGAAGCTCTCTGTGGACCATGGATTTTGCTGTGGGATGCGACTAAGAACATTTCAGGAAAGACCAACTAGAGCAGCTGAACTTTATTTGGGGTTAATCAGAGGCACTTTAAATGATGGCAGGTGTATGCTGACTCCTATTTAACATGATTTTGAATGTGATTGCTTAATTCTGAACACAGCTACATCCCCAGTTATAAGAGGGTGTGCAAACTTATGCAACCACATTATTATTTTTTCTTCCCTCCACCTAAAATATTTCAGTTTGTTTTTCAATTAAGTGGTGCAGTTTATAGGTCACATTAAAGGTGGAAAAAGTTCTGAAATGATTTATCTTTGTCTCATTTTTTTACATCACAGAAACCTGACATTTTAACAGGGGTGTGTAGACTTTTTTTTATCCACTGTATATGGAGCCTGACTTTACCTAAATTTATTGGATGCTAGTTGGCACCAAAATAGTTATTATTTAGCATAGATTTCAGTCCAAAAGAAGCCACCTTGCTCTGGTCAATGGGCACAAATGATTTTGATCAAAATATATTTGCTAAGAACCTCCTGCTTATTCATATACTGAGTATATTATATTGTGTTTGCTTTTGTATTTTCAGCCATGGCGAGGTACACCTGAACACTAGGATGGTGCTTACTAACTTTGTGATATACAGTATAATAGGGTTATGCTTACACATGGCAAATGTGCAGAAATTTCAGCAACTGAATTTTTTTTTTTTACCTCCTAATATGGTTGTGCAATCAGATGAATGGAACAGAAATGAAACCGTGAACATACCCATAGTCGGCAGTGCAGGAATCTCAGTCAATAAATTACCAGTTATACAGAATCCGTCAGCTCAGCTCCTACTCATCTGCTGCCTACAGATAAGACAGCATAGTCGATGTGACAAGTCTAGGAATTTGCTAAATCGTTTGTCATATTCCCTTTAACATTAATTTAGTTGCTCTTGAAAGAATGTAATGAAATAGACGTGTAAATGAAATCAATGTAAAGCCTGTGATATTGGCCAGTTGGCTAATAGCCGTGGCTCTCTAATTCTAGTTGTTAAGCAGCATGGCCCTAACAACCAGCTTGTATGAAATGACAGGCTGCGCCAGCTGCACTGCCAGTGCACGGAGAAGGAAAGCTGCTGGGAAATACTGAGGCTGCGTCCTTCCCCATCTCAGCTAGCCACACTGATTCTATGTACAATGCCGTATAGCCCATATATCTGGTTTCTCAGATTGCTAAAGTGATTTCTATTAGAATATGCAGTTATATTACGTGAATATTCATAATCCCTTCCATAAAAGCAAACAATGGCCTGCAATATATTAGTGACATGTATGGGATGTGACCTAAATCTCTCCATCTGGGATAAAAATGGAATTGAACAATGTCATATCTAGAGCATCTTCTGGACGTGTTATATTACATAATACATATAGACATAATGTTCAGATACAAGCATGATTTCCTACAACATAGTCATGGGTCAATGGCTCATATCAAATAAATGCATGTATTTCTCATGTGGCCTCAGAAGTCCTATTTAATTTGGCAAGTCAACGATCATCCACTTAACAACCGCCTTCTTTACCTGCGTTAATGCATTGAGCAGGTTTCTTTATCACCTTTCTGTATGTGCACTGAGGCATACCATGCACAGTTCCCCTTGCCTTCTATACATTTCCTTTCAAGGTCTAATTTATGAGGCCTTATTTGCATTCATCCATCATTTTTCTTTTGACTAAAATTGTAACTGCTTCCAAAAGGATTTGTCTTCCCAGTACTGGGATCCAGTCTCTTTTTTCTCATAAATGTAAAACACGGGGGATGGTTCACACATGCAACCTTGTAAATGATCCTCCATTTCCTTTTTCTGACACTTGGAAGCATTGTTAAAGCTGTTTTTTGCAAGCTTCATATGAAAGTAGTGAAGATCCATCCTGTGTAAATGGTGTTTCAGCACGTTTGAGCAGTTCTCTGGGCCAGTTAGCATGTAGGAAGGTTGAATGCAGTCACAAATTGTGAGATACAGAAAGAATGGATGTGTTGTGCATGATATTTTAAGAACTATAAATTTTGAAGGACACCCTGAGTGCTTCCCTGTTAGCTGTTTGGGCCCACACTCTACTTCTACCCCTGTGTTGTCCACTATGTCATGCAGCCCCTCCCTCGTGTTCCTCCTTTTCCACAGTGTAGCCACTCCTTCCTGTACAGCTCAGCTCTTTCACTTCATTGCTCCCTCTCTGCCTACCCTGCAGTCCTCTGTCTCTCCTCTCTCTACCTTCAAAATAACTCCTTCATAAGCAGTACCTTCACTTTCAAGCTATTTCCTGAATACTGCAGTGAAGTCTATGGGAAAATCAGGAAATTGTACTGTAAAGTGAAAAGACTGCTCTTCACCCTTTTAGACAAAGAAATCCTCCAGCTCTTCCTTGCATTGCAATCTCTCAGCTCTTCCCTCAGACCTTGCCTTGTTTGCAGTTTACCCAGATATCATGTTCTTCTGCCATTCAGGTCGTCAATCCTTTCCAGCCCTGTGTGTAATGGAAACAGCTGAAGACCAGAAATATGTGGCCCCACCTCTCTCTGACACAGTATCAGGAGATCAGGAAACAGAAGACCAGCTTGCTTCATACGTATGGTGCCTGTTCCTAGGACGTAATTGAAGAGGAGGGAAAAGTATGCATTTTGTGCATACCTTCAGCAATAAACTGGAATCCACAAACAGCCCATTGAAAATGAAGTTGAAACTTTGGGTTGCTGAAACTACAATCGCTTTGTCCCCTTTGGAAAGAAAATGCAAAAATAAGACAATATTGAGTAAGTGGCTACGTAGACTGAAAATACTGGAAGCACTATTGTACACCTTGGGGCTAGATGGCCTTAAAAACCGTGAATACTGCAGAACAAGCAGAAAAAAGAAGAATAGGATTTGGTTTGAGAGGGTTTTTGTGCCCAGCCTGCATTATACTGCTGCTGTTTGAGCTTCAAGTAAGGAAATTCTGCAGCCTTGCCTTCTTTATCTTCTTTAGTGAAGAAGACTGGATATGCTAACAACAGCAGCTCTCATACTAGTTCCTGGTGTGAACACATGGCTCATGGAACAAGTGGGCCCAAGTCAATCAACAGTCCTCCAGAGACCTACGCCTAAAAGCACATGATCCACTTGCTGTTTCCATTGAGACAGGTACTACGATATCGAAAGAATTCTTCCCAACTAAGGTTTCGGTCTGTTTTAAGGTAATATACCATACCATACAGAAGGCCTATGCAGGAACTGCATCTTAATATAATGCTGTTATCTAGCATAGCATATTATGTTTTGATGGCCTGGCTAGTATGGCTTGTTTTTTGAGAGATCTCCCTTGGTAAGCAAATTTGAATGGTTCAATTTTTGGCCTACTTGGATATCTTGATGGCCAGTTCTAGTAGACCTGTAATATGGATGTAGCTAATGTTATCTTTAATGGCTTAGCACGTAACAGCGAGAAAAAAATCACAGTACAGTAATACAATTGGGTTAAAGTGAACATGCTGGTGCACCTGAAGTCAAGGTAATGCTGGCTACATTGGTATGTCAGATCTCCATTGTAGCATTAGAATGCTTGTCAGTAGGCTGTGCTTGGGATGCCTTAAAGATTATCTGTTTCAATTGCTTTCCTAGAAGATATGACTGATATGTTTTCAGATATCAAAAATGAAAAATGTAATTATAAACATATTGGATGATTTGTACCCTCTGAATATTAATATAGTAGACCTTGTAGAAACTAGAATTGAAACAGTTGACCATTACAATCAATCAGATTCCAGTTTCAATTTTCTACTGTGGGTTAGGAAAGGAAAGATGTGATCAACTGTCTACTATGGGCAAGTAAGCCACCCGCTAGTTTTATTCTATAAGCAGCTGTGGGGGAAAAAATATTAAACGTATAAGACTAGTTTCACATCTGTGGCATGGATTCTGGCAGGCTGTTCCAGCAGAGAACAGCCTGCTCAAATTCTCCAGATCCGGCACTGCCAGATGCAAGTGAAATGGCCGCCTGCCCCATTAATGTGGTTTGTGTCTGGCTAATTCCCAGCATTCTCTGCTGGATCAGACAGCCAGATGTCCATGCCGCAGATGTGAAACTAGCCTAAGGAGGTATCTTATTGACCCATAGCAATCTATGGATGTTATATTATGGATCCATACAGGACAGATAAATAATACGGCCATGTGCGCGATTATAAATCTGCCATTATATTGAAGTGATTTTGTTAATCAGTATGATACAAAACACAGCTTTGACTCCTAATACTGTTAGTCAGGCTTTTATTCATAAGTAAGTAAACTTTAAACCATATGCTGGTGTACAGAAATGTAGTGACAGGTTCCCTTTAAAATGTCATCAGAAAATTACATATAAAGAAAACTTTTGTTATAAAAATGTTTTTAAAATATTTGTGCCAAATATTTCAGTGCTCCCACTGGCCACTAGAGCAGAATCAATAGCCAGCCTGTTTTCCAATTCCAGTGTCAGCTTTGCCGTATGGACTGAGATTTAATGGCCGCTCTAATGTACTGTTGGAGACCTAAATAAGACAGAATAATAACACTTTACATAAAAAGGCTCTGCATGTTTCTCTCTTGTTACTCACTAGGAAATGGGGTTGCATCACTTCATGGAGATGGTATTAATCTACTGACAATTACATAGGAACTTTTACCAATACTGGCGTTCCCATATCCCAGTTTGATCCCCTGTGCGCTGAAGTAAGATTCAACTAATCTATTAAAGGGGCTGTCCAGGTTCATAGCTGAACCCGGACATATCCCCATTTTCACCCAGGCAGCCCAACTGACATGAGCATCAGAGCATTTCATGCTCCAATGCTTTATCTTGCCCTGTACTGGATTGCGCAGGTCAAGGGCTTTTTTGTATATATTTTTTACACTGCTAGGCGGAGGCTTCCACCTAGCAGTGTTCCTGATAATGTTACTGGTTCTGATGGGGGGGGGCGCGCCCTCTTAATTTTGTCCAACTTTTACCAACGATATAGTCACATTCAGTCAGTTCAGAAGGCGGTGTTCAGGGACCTGCAGTGCTGTTCTCTAGTGCATCCAGTGGCATTTCTAGGGTCTTAAAGAGGATCTTTCACCGATTATGACACTGTGAACTAAGAATACAGACATGGAGAGCGGCGCCCGGGGATCTCACTGCACTTACTATTATCCCCAGGCGCTGCTCCGTTCTCCTGCTATGCCCTCCGGGATCTCCGCTCACTAAGTTATGGTAGGCGGAGTCTGCCCTTGTTCTTCTGTAGCGCTGGCCAATCGCATTGCAGAGCTCACAGGCTGTGAGCTCTGCAATGCGATTGGCCAGCGCTAGAGCAGAACAAGGGCAGACTCCGCCTACCATAACTTAGTGACTGAAATCTCCGCCTACTATAACTTAGTGGCCGGAGATACCGGAGGGCATAGCGGGAGAACGGAGAGGCGCCCGGGGATAATAGTAAGTGCAGTGAGATCCCCGGGTGCCGCTCTCCATGTCTGTATTCTTAGTTCACAGTGTAATAATCGGTGAAAGGTCCTCTTTAAAAGTCCCAAGGTATATGTCTCCCCACACATAAAACCTTTTTAATATGTAGTTATTAAATAATGCTATTATACCAGGATCAAATATTACCACAATTTAATGATTTTATATTACCTCCTTAATCTTACTGAACAAAAAGAACTATACAAAGAACACAATTACCAATAATATATCAACACACAGAGACTGAATATTATCACCGAATAAAAACACTGTACAAAGGCAAGTATTATCAATGATCTCTATACACGGCCCGAATAATACTGTCACACCATGAGACAGACCCACATTGTGACCACGCAGTAATAGTTTGTTCTCAGTGCTTACAAGCAGAAATAGTGCCCCGTTCAGGCCCTATACTGCAACAATGTTCCTCCTTCTGCCACACATCATAATAATAACCATGTTGTGCCCATCTCACAGCAGAAATGCCCACCTTTCTGTCCCTACAAATTGATAATACCCCCTTTATACCCCTTAGAAATGATAACGGTTAGTTTTTTTTTTTTTATTGGGAACACAGAGTGGCTTATAGGCTTAGGGATACTATAGAGAGAATGGTAGGGAGGGAGCTATAGTCATTGAATCAGTATATACCTACATATAGTGCACACAGGTACAGTATATACCAATATAAAATGCAGACAAGTAGTAATGTACCCCTGTGTATATTCACTTAAATATACCCAGTGACTCACATATGATGTCTCCATTGAGTTGTTCACTTTCCTTTTCTTCTTCATTTGGTCCAGACCATCACGACAATTTCTCCCAAAGACTACAGATTTTACTGTGCAAACATCTTGAGTCAAGGGTGTGTAGCCCTCTCTGCCGTATAATAAGATAATAGTATTAATAAATGGCACATTATAGATGGGGCCTGTTACAGATTTGACATTAGGGCCAAGGATATTAGGTTACACCTCTGACTTTTACTTTCTGCTTTGCCAGTCCATCCCCACCCTCTTCAGCTGCCCCATTTAACTGCCATCCTGTTGTTTCCACCAATACTGTCCCTGCTGCTGCCCCAGTCCACATTACAGTACTGCCAAAATAAAAGCGTCAAAGGGCAATGATAATGAACTAGAAAATAATGGGCCCCAAAGTAAAATTTAGGCATCAAACCTGTTCAGAACCCAAAGTTACCAGGGATGTTCAGCTATGTAGCGTTTTATAAACTGCTTAAAATGTTATAAAAATATGTTATATTATTTTTAAAAAAGTCATTCTATCTTACTGATCCCCTGCCGCTCATTACCCAATCACCGGTCACAGATGTCACATGCCCGAATCAAAAGGGACTTGGAAGTATAGAGACTAGTGAGGGCACAGGGAGCAGTGGAAAGGGAGTGGCAGGGGAATCAGAAAAATATCACTAATTGTATTTCTTGCATTCCAAAAAGTTTTCAAGAATAAATTTTACATGGATGGACAAATTCTTTAGACAGAACCCAAAATTAATACAGACCTCCAGACTAAAATAATACAGACCTCCAGACAAATCCCAAAATTAATGGAGCCCTCCAGAAAGACGCTAAAATTAATACAGACTTCCAGACCAGACCCCAGAATACAGACCTCCAGACAGACCCAAGAATTAACAGAGACCCCTAGGCTCTAAAATTAATCGACCTCCAGATTGAACCCCAAAATGAATACAGTTCCGATTATCCGACAAATTCTTTAGAACCCAAATAAGCCCCCAGATAAGACCCCAAATTTACATAGACTACAAATTCATACAGACTCCAGATCAGTCCCCAAATTTGTACAGACCCCAGATTAGCCCCCAAATTCATAAAAACCTCAGATCACCCCCTCTCCCCAAATTCATACAGAACACAGATCAGCTTCCAACTTTATACATACCCGCTATTAACCCCCTAATTCATACAGACCCCTGATTAGCCCCCCCCCCCCCCCAATGCATAATCAGAAAAAGGGGAGCAGTAACATAGTAAAACGTAACTTTTATTATACTCAATGAGAACTCCCCTGGCCGGGAGATTAAAAAAACTTACGAACATAAACAGACAAACAGGTGCAGGACCTTAACAAGTGTGCCACATAGAAAAACAGCGACACACCAAGCTAGGTACATACAACCCAGGGCATAGGGTCCCTGAGTCCTAGTCCCATGAACAGATGCTGGGACGAGCGGGACGCTATATGAAAACACAGAATTACCGGTTTAGTTGAGAAACCTCACTATTCCCAAAGTGTGGAATGTCGATAGAGGAGATGGTCACTCCTTGTGGGCTTTGGATACCAGATTTCCAAACAGTAATACAGGCATCAGGTCCTTAGGTCATCAGTCTTAGCGGTGGGGAAGCCTCAGGAAAAACAATCTGTCCCTATTGCACCCTACCTATTCAGCTCTAGTGACCTAACATGGGGTCCGTGCCCCGCAAGGGGTGGCCCCGTCCGGAACCTCACCCTGATCAAGGATCCCTATCAGGCCCTACAAAACGTGTTCAGAGGCTAAACTGGATGCCTGATCAGGGTAATGGAATCATAAATGAAATAGATTGGACACAATATGTTCACATGTGCCAACGCGTTTCATCAAATGAACATATCAAAAACTACCGTATATACTAAGAAATCCCCATGAATCGTCAGGGGACAGGGGGCTTAGTTTTTAACTAAATCCTGGTTGCCTAACCGCTGAAGGGGGCATATGGCACAGCTCCGCAGAATAAGGCAAGTCAGAATGCTTCTGTAGCGAGGCGTATGGCGTTGCTCCACAGTATCACCTGCAACAGATATACAAACACACGGACGTGCCCATTAGGAAACAGATCCCGCACAGCCTGCACTATATGATATGTAAAGAGTGGTACTTCCAATGCTCCTGGAGAGGCGTGTGGCCCACTACGAGTTTTGATTTGGATCTCCAACTGTTTGACTTTAAGCTAAGGTGGCATAAGCACTTCAAGCTGAAAGAAAGAGAGTGGAGATTTGGGCATACCGGTGGAGATCCTTTGCGATGTCCACCTTTTGCATAATTTAGACACTATGCCCATTAACTCAGAGGGAAAGGGCCCTTTTAAGGACCTGAAGAAGAGTAGCCCCAAAATGCCTCCGGTAGGGGAGGTCTCGTGTATCGACATTTTTTAAAAACAGACTATCGCCGAACTCTCTACTCTTGATTCCACCCTTATGAGGTTTAATTGTAGTAGGGAGGAGAGACGTGCGCTTAAATAATTAGAAGGCGATAAGAATATACAGTTGCAAGAAAAAGTATGTGAACCCTTTGGAATTATATGGATTTCTGCACAAATTGTTCATAAAATGTGATCTGATCTTCATCTAAGTCACAACAATAGACAATCACAGTCTGCTTAAACTAATAAAACACAAATAATTAAATGTTACCATGTTTTTATTGAATACACCATGTAAACATTCACAGTGCAGGTGGAAAAAGTATGTGAACCCCTAGACTAATGACATCTCCAAGAGCTAATTGGACTGAGGTGTCAGCCAACTGGAGTCCAATCAATGAGATGAGATTGGAGGTGTTTGTTACAGCTGCCCTGCCCTATAAAAAACACACACCAGTTCTGGGTTTGCTTTTCACAAGAAGCATTGCCTGATGTGAATGATGCCTTGCACAAAAGAGCTCTCAGAAGACCTACGATTAAGAATTGTTGACTTGCATAAAGCTGGAAAGGGTTATAAAAGTATCTCCAAAAGCCTTGCTGTTTATCAGTCCACGGTAAGACAAATTGTCTATAAATGGAGAAAGTTTAGCACTGCTGCTACTCTCCCTAGGAGTGGCCATCCTGTAAAGATGAATGCAAGAGCACAGCACAGACTGCTCAATGAGGTGAAGAAGAATGCTAGAGTGTCAGCTAAAGATTTACAAAAGTCTCTGGCATATGCTAACATCTCTGTTAGCGAATCTACGTACGTAAAACACTAAATAAGAATGGATTTCATGGGCGGATACCAAAGAGGAAGCCACTGCTGTCCAAACATTGCTGCACGTTTACAGTTTGCACAAGAGCACCTGGATGTTCCACAGCAGTACTGGCAACATATTCGGTGGACAGATGAAACCAAAGTTGGAAGAAACTCACAACACTATGTGTGGAGAGAAAGAGGCACAGCACACCAGCATCAAAACCTCATCCCAACTGTGAAGTATGGTGGTGGGGGCATCATGGTTTGGGGCTGCTTTGCTGCATCAGGGCCTTGACGGACTGCTATCATCAAAGGGAAAATTAATTCCCAAGTTTATCAAGACATTTTGCAGGAGAACTTAAGGCCATCTGTCCACCAGCTGAAGCTCAACAGAAGATGGGTGTTGCAACAGGACAACGACCCAAAGCATAGAAGTAAATCAACAACAGAATGCCTTAAACAGAAGAAAATATGCCTTCTGGAGTGGCCCAGTCAGAGTCCTGACCTCAATCCAATTGAGATGCTGTGGCATGACCTCAAGAAAGTGATTCACACCAGACATCCCAAGAATATTGCTGAACTGAAACAGTTCGGTAAAGAGGAATGGTCAAAAATTACTCCTGACCGTTGTGCACGGCTGATCTGCAACTACAGGAAACGTTGGTTTGAAGTTATTGCTGCCAAAGGAGGTTCAACCAGTTATTAAATCCAAGTGTTCACATACTTTTTCCACCTACACTGTGAATGTTTACATGGTGTGTTCAATAAAAACATGGTAACATTTAATTCTGTGTGTGTTATAAATTTAAGCAGACTGTGATTGTCTATTGTTGTGACTTAGATGAAAATCAGATCACATTTTATGACCAATTTGTGCAGAAATCCATATCATTCCAAAGAGTTCACATACTTTTTCTTGCAACTGTAACCATTCAACCCTCTGACAAAGGGGGGAACGTCGTCATTATGGACACCCCGGTATACAAGGAAATGTGTCTAGCTATCCTCAACGGCGGACAGGGCTATGAGGTGATACCTAATGATCCGACTCTGAGATTTCAGAGGGAGTTACGACAAATATTAACAAGAGCTAGGACTGACCAACTGATTAGCAGTGATGAGTTTGAGTTTTTATACCTCTCCCATCCAGTGGTAGCAACTTTTTACTGTTTACTGAAGGTCCGTCCACAAGGATACATTACCTAGCAGGGGACGCCCTATTGTCTCAGGGGTGGGGAGTCTCTCACAAAACATTGGCATCTATGTGGACAGTTTGCTTTGTCCGCTTGTACAATCTTTGCCCTCTTATGTTAGGGACACAGGGGATTTATTGACTAAACTTGAACATATTTGACGTTGAGGCACCTTACTCTTCGATTCCCCATTATAAGGGTCTTGAAGCGTCTGCAAATTTTTTGAAAGCTAGGGGTTGCCAATTCTCCACACACAACATCCTTGAATTACTACAATTTGTCCTGACCAGTAACTTTTTCTTATTTAATGGCCGGACATACCACCAGCTCAGGGGCACCGCTATGGGCAGCTCATGCGCGCCGTCCTATGCGAATTTGCTCCTGGGCTGGTAGGAGGAGATGGTTGTGTCGGGGATGTGCCCAGTTGGTATTATGAGCATATCGCCCTTTGGTCCCGCTACATCAGGGATGCACAACCTGCGGCCCTCCAGCTGTTGCAAAACTACAACTCCCAGCATGCCCGGAAAGCCTACAGCTATCACCCTACAGCAGAGCATGATGAGAGTTGTAGTTTTACAACAGCTGGAGGGCCGCAGGTTGAGTATCCCTGCGCTACATTGATGATATTTTCATTCTGTGACGCGGGACCGAAGGGGATTTTGATAGGTGGGTTCACGAGCTTAACCATAATACGCCTAATCTCAGATTTACCTCTACCATTGTGAAGAACCACCTTCCTTTCTTGGATATCTCCATTTCCAGGGATGGCGGTGGTGGCCTGCGGACCACCATCTACAAGAAACCGGCGGCAACAAACTTCCTGCTTAGGTGGGACAGCTATCACCCTACCCCATTAAAACGGGGAATCCCGTTTGGACAATATGTGAGATTGAGACTAACTGTTCCGAATAATGTGAGTTTAAGCGCCAGGCAGACGAAATTAGAAGACAGGTTTGTGAACGCGGCTATCCTGATAAGACACTGAGACAAGCCTATCAAAGGGCCCTGGGATGGATACGGACTGTTCTTTTACACCCGACAACGCGTCCTAAGAATGACTCACAGAAAACTATACGAGTCATAGGTACCTTTGATTCGACAGCAACCCAAGTAAAGGGCATTTGGGGTCACAATTGGGATACCCTATTGATGGACCCAGATTTGGCTGAGGTACTCGGTCCCCACCCCTCAGTTACCTTAAGGAGAGGTACTAATCTAAGAGACCAACTTGTGCATAGCCATTTTAGCCCCCCTGCAAGACAAGGGTCATGGCTAGACAGATCGACCACAGGCTGCTATAAATGTGGCCGCTGCAGCTTTTGTAGATGGCTAGTCCAAGGCAAATCCTTTACATTGAACTTCGCGGGTAATACCCACGCTATACAGCATTTTATTAATTGCCGCACCGTGGGGGTAATCTATCTCCTCACCTGTGAGTGTGGCAAGTGCTATGTGGGGAAAACCCGGAGGGAGCTCTGTAAGCGGATGAGCGAACACATTGGGGACATATATAATGAGAGGGATACCCCAGTAGACATGTCCAGATCGCACAAGGGGGCCACACGTCAGCCATCACCTTCATGGGCATCGAGTGCGTAAAAAAAAACGCAACGAGGGGAGGATTAGGATAAGCGCATTGTCCAAAAAGAATGCTGGTGGATCTTTAAACTTGGATATATTAAGAGTTGCACAACTAACCCAGAAATAATGGTAGGTGCACTGATCGGTATTATACCTCCAATCACGTGTAAAAATTATATATTAGAAAAAAATCGATCGGCACTCAATATCTGTTCCATGCTGATAGCATTTTGATAATAAACAATAAAATAGTAAAAATGCAATTGCCAATTGTTCACACTAAAAACAAAATTGTACACTCTAAAAGCAAGATACACAAAAATCCTAAAAATGCAGTAGAGTTTATGTTTATGCTTAGTTTATGCTTGTATAAACACCAAAGTCCTGCATAGAACTATTTGAATGTCAGTGCAGATAATCTGTAAAAATCGCACCAAGGTGGTATTGCTGTTCATCCGATTTTGTTGCGATTATTTTGCAATTATTGTTTGCGATTTTTACTCAATACATATTTATATCGATGCAACCTATTCCTGTATTGAGGATGGACTTGAATACTATATTAGACTTAAATGATGGTTACTCAACAAAAGTCACATCTGATTGTTTGTAATGTTCATCCTATTAGTAATCGCACGAATTGAACATTATTATACCTGCGATTTTTTGTGAGATTTTTCGTGGATTATCCCAACATGTGTTTTCAGGATCTCTACGAATTTCGATTTTACCACTTTAAGCTTTCGTAAATATATGCAGTACTCACTGGTAGATGGGTTTCTCCGGGTGTTTGTCCGTGCTGTGTGGCGTCCCACGTGTAAAGCAGCCGGTGTACGCTTACCTCTGAGATCCCAGTATATCTTGTGAGATCACCGCAGGTGTATGGCTCGATTAAGGGTTTTGCAATCACAGCGTCATCACATGGAATTTCCTCTGTTTTCTCCACTATTTGCTGTAGAGTGGAAGGCTCTTGTTGGTTTGTTGTTATAATCGCTTCAAAGGTTGATGGAAAAGTTTATCTATGCCGGCATATTGTAGTCAATCTCCTTATAGATGGTGAGGTATTTTCCAATGGTAACCAGGCGCGTTTCGGAGCTTTATTAGACTTGCTCCTTCATCAGTGGAATCGCAGGTATAATAATGTTCAATTCATGCAATTACTAATAGGACGAACATTACAAACAATCGGATGTGACTTTTGTTGAGTAATCATCATTTAAGTCCAATATAGGATTCAAGTCCATCCTCAATACAGGGATCTTTAAACTTAACACCTCTCACCCCCATGGCCTAAATGAGCAGTTACAGTTTGGGTGCTTTTTATGATCCCCGATTACTGTTTAGCCCCCCCACCCCTTATCTCTGGGTGAGCGATGTGTGCTTGTCACCCTGCTGTTATTCTCTATGGTCTGTTTTATAGGCTTTTTCCTATTTGGTAGGTGCGTTTTGATTCCTGCCTGTAATGTCCCCTTCTCTGTCGTGAACTGGTGGGCATCCACTTATGAATCCCCCAGTGCTATAGGGTGGAAGTGTAGCAGCTGTGTGTTCTGATTTTGTAGCCTTTCAGCTCCAGCCCCGTATTGGCAGTGCGCTACTTGGATTTTGCCGACAGGTATTGGTGCGCATGCCTCAGCGATGTGGCTACGTCTATACGTCACTGAGGCTGTGCCTGATGTTGGCGAGGTGATGTGGCGAGGTCATGTGGGCCGGCGTCGCTCCCACTTACGCCTGACAGTGGGACACTGCGAATTCCGGTGCCCTCTTCCCTGGACATCTGCCACACACCCCTCCAGGAGCATTGTAAGTACCACTCTCTACTTATCATATAGTGCAGGCTGTGCGGGATCTGTTTCCTAATGGGTCCATCCGTGTGTTTGTATATCTGTTGCAGGTGATACTGTGGAGCAACGCCATACGCCTCGCTACAGTAGCATTCTGACTTGCCTTATTCTGCGGAGCTGTGCCAGGATTTAGTTAAACACTAATCCCCCTGACGATTCATTGGGCTCTCTTAGTGTATACAGTAGTTTTTTATCTGTTCATTTGATGAAACGCCTTGGAATATGCGAACATATTGTGGCCAATCTATTTCATGTATGATTCCATTACCATGATCAGGCATCCAGTTTAGCCTCTGGACACGTTAGGGATCCTTGCTCAGGGTGAGGTTCCGGACAGGGCCCCCCCTTGCGGGGCATGGACCCCGTGTTAGGTCACTAAGGCTGAATAGGTCAAGTAGGGTGCAATAGGGACAGATTGTTTTTCCCGATTCTTCCCCACCGCTAAGACTGATGACCTAAGGACCTGTAACCTGTATTACTGTTTGGACATCTGGTATCCAAAGCCTGCAAGGAGTGACCATCTCCTCTATCGACATTCCACACTTTGGGAAAAGACCATTCCATGTTTCCATATAGCGTCCCAGCATCTGTTCACAGGACTCGGACTCAGGGACCCTATACCCTGGGTTGTATGTCGCTGTTTTTCTATGTGGCAAACTTGTTTAGGTCCTGCACCGGTTTGTCTGTTTATGTTCGGACGTTTTTTTTTATCTCCCGGCTACGGGAGTTCTTATTGAGTAAAATAAAAGTTAAGTTTTACTATGTTACTGCTCCCCATTTTCTGATTTTGTAGACTACTTTTCAAGCAGTACCCAGGGAGAGGTGTGTACGCACTATTCTCTCCTGGTGAGACAGTTTCTTTGTACTCTCTTTACCCCCTAATGCATACAGTCCACAGAGAACCCCCCTAATGCATAAAGACCCCAGATCACCTTGCCTGTGCTCAGCAAGCTTCTGCAACTCCTGGTCTTCTGTGTTCTTGTTCGAGGAGCACCTGTCACACAGCTTGAGGTCAGGGTGCACGCCTATTTGCACTACGTTCTGATGCTGTGTGGTGTCAGGACTCACTGCGCCAGGTGAAAAGGACCAGGGACTTGAGGTGTGAAATGCCAGTGCAGCGCTAAAGTCCACGCTCCCTGGAAATCCTGTACTAGTAATAAGTACATAATGGAAGTGCTCATTAACCCTTAGGATACCGGAGGTTTTTTCGTTTTTGCATTTTCATTTTTCTTCCCTAAGCCATAACTTTTTCATTCACATAGCTGTATGAGAGCTTATTTTTTTCAGGACAAATTGTACTTTCCAATGCCACCATTTAATATGGCATACAATGTAGTGGGAAGCAGGAAAAAAATCCAAATGGGGTGGAATCGGAAAAAAAATTGCAATTCCTCCACCGTTTTAAGGGTTTTGTTCCCACAGCATTTTGTTTGTGGCAAAACTGACCTGTGCCCTTCATTTTCTGGGTCAGTATGATTACAAAGATACCACATATGTATAGGTTTTTATGTCTAAATAGTGTGAAAATAAATTTAAACTGTGAGAAAAAATATGTTTTTTTAACATCAACATATTCTGACCACCATACATTTTTTTATAGTTATATCTACTGAGCTGTGTGGGGGCTAAAATTTTCCAGACCAATTTGTAGTTTTTATTGATGCCATTTTGGAGTGTGTGTGACTTTTTTTTATCACATTTTATGAAATTTTTTGGGTAAGAGAAGCAATGAAAAAATTGCAATTTTGACCATTTTTCCGTTACGCCATTCGCATTGGAAAAATATTTTTATATTTTAATAGTTACAGGTATTTCAGTCGTGGTGATACCCATGATGTTTATATTTTTTGTTATTTATGTATTCATTTTTTTATTCTACAGAAAGGGGGTGATTTAAAGAGGACCTTTCACCACTCCTGACATGCCTGTTTTTAATAGCTTCATGCATTCCCCATGTAATAACAATTCTGGAGCATCTATTCTCATGACTCTATTCTGTGCCATTCCTTTATTATTTCTACTAGAAGTTATGAATAAATTGCTAGCAGTCTGCAGTAAGGATACAGAGGGGTGGTAACCAGTTGGGGGGGGGGGGGGGTGTACATGCACAGACTCACTCTATCCAATCAGTGCTGCCATTTTCACACTGTGCAGGTACACGCCCCCTACTTGTTACCACCCCTTTGTACCCTTACTGCAGACTGCTAACAATTGATTCATAACTTCTGGAATGAATAATAATGGAATGGTACAACATAGAGCCATAAGAGTAGATGCTCCAGAATTATTACATGGGGAATGCATGAAGCTAATAAAAAGTACATGTCTGGAGTTGTGAAAGGTCCTCTATAAACTTTTATTAAATTTTTTTACTTTTGTTATGATTTTGAAGCTTATATTTGATCCTACAAAATCCATTTTATTTTATTCTGAACAATCATTAATTGTTCACACTTGCTCATTTCTTATGTTGGCCTGCCACCTGCTGGCCAAAATAAGAATTGCAGCTTCAATACCCTGGATCTCTTCAGTGAGAACTAGCGCATTGAAATCAATTACTGGCATCCTCATTGGCCGGTAAGAAGCCCGGAAGCGCAAGAGTCTTACTTTACCATGGAATCTAAAGGCTTTAATGGCCGCAATCTGCATTATTGTCGGTCGTGGTCACTAGCTGCGGGTGTCTGCTGTTTGAAACAACTGAAATTCCGGCCATGATGCCCATTGCATGCGCGAGCATGCTCCATATTTGCCCAACGCTCTAGCTGGTAGCGAATGGGCTAATTACGAGTAGAAAGTGCACCCATTGCCTGGCCTTTGGCAGCAGATGCCTGACACTAATTGCTCCAGTTAAGTTTATAGTCAACTAAAATTCCATGTCAGGCCAGGTTCACATCACCATTTACCTTTCCGTTCTTCTGATCTGTCAGAAGAACAGAAAAAAAAAAAAAGATCCGTTTTGGCTAGTTTCACATTAGCGCTTGATATCACCAGCAGGCTGTTCTGGCAGGGGGCAGATCTGACAGATCAAAAGAACAGAAAGCTAAACGGTGATGTGAACTCTGCCTTACCCAGTGTTTTACCATTTAGTATGTATGGGTGACTTGCATTATTCCTTCCCATGTGCATAACCTTACATTTGTCAGTGTTAAACCTCATCTGCCACTTATCTGCCCAAGCCTCCAATCTATCCAGATCCATCTGTAGCAATATACTGTCCTCTTCAGTGTTAATTACTTTACACAGCTTAGGGTCATCTGCAAAAATTGATATTTTACTATGCAAGCCTTCTACAAGATCATTAATAAATATATAGAAGAGAATAGGGCCCAATACTGACCCCTGAGGTACTCTACTAGTGACAATCTGAGTGTGTACCATTAATAACCACCCTCTGTTTTCTATCATTGAGCCAGTTACTTACCCACATACAGACGTTTTCTCCCAGTCCGAGCATTCTCATTTTATATACTAACTTTTTATGTGGCACAGTATCAAATGCTTTGGAGAAGTCAAGACATATGAAATCCATTGACCCGCTGCTGTCAAGTCTAGAACTTACCTCCTCATAGAAACTTATTAAATTAATTTGACAATTAAATCCCATTCATTGTGACTGCAAAAAAGCAGCCCCCCGCACCACTGTACTGTCTATACAGATAATTTGGGAAGGGTGTGTTTTTAATTAAAACATCATGGGGCACATTTATTAAGATCGGCAGATCCACGGCCAGTTCTAAATGTAAGACAGCTTACTTCCTGTCTTACAGTTAGACCATTTTCTACACCAAAAACAGGCATTGAAAATGGTAAATGAGACTGGTCCCCACTTTTTGTAGCCCTGGCATGAGCGGGTAAAAGTCTTTATGCAATATGCGCCAGAAATACACTTAATATAGGCATTTTTCTGTTTAATAAATTACCCCTATATCTCTTCTACATTCTTAAATAAAATTAATGATACTAAAATTAATCCAGTTTCACAGGAGCATAATACTGACACATTATATACAGTCAGAAATCCTAGCCCAACTGCAGGTCAATACTCTTTTTTTTTAGTTGGAGCTTCTCCCATGACACACATGTATGGACATAAGTAAAGATGGAGATAAGAAGCTGTATACATTGACTCATCTTGGGGGAATATGGAGCCATTATAGACAACAAAAGAGTATGTAAAATACAGCAGGAAATGATGTGGCTGTGTGAAAAGCTGCATTAACTAACACTGCATTATTTGCAGCCTACACATGCCTCCTGTATTGTTTGTACATGGTAGAGTACATAGTGTACTGTGCAGACAGTACTGCAAAGTGAATCTGCTTTAGGACAGCTGAAATAAATGGAAGTCATATCACAGAGGAATGTCAGATTATTAGTCTCCAGGAAGTGAGGAAGAACAGCCCCCTCTTCCAGGGGTTAGGAAGTGACAAGAGAGATTGACAGGGAGACTCCTTTGTACCCCTTTTTTTTATTTTAACGATAGTTTCGGTCCACTAGATTTTATACTACTTAATGTATTGCTTTGGACTGCAGGTGTAGTCAAAGTCCAACAGTTGTGCTACAGAATGCCTTAGATTTATCTCGTATAGTCTTATCCTGCCTTATCTGGAACTACTGAGGCACAATAGCGCTGTTACTAATCCATATTTGCCCACCATCCAATAATAATGAGATGACTGTGCCTATTCGGTCCCAATGTATACAGGAAAGCTGACAAGTGTGATATAGAAAACGCCAGAGGAAACTGCAAAATGTAGTGGCAATATGGGCAGTCATTCTGCCTGGTCCTTCAGCAGTCCAGTTCTTCTAACTTCTTTGGACTTGCATTTTGTGTGGATTGCTCATCTTATACCTTTTCTGATTTCATACCACATTGTACAGACTTGTTTTAACGCACTGAATTTTAGTTAGGGCTCATTCAGACAGCTGTGTGGGGTTTTTTTTGATCCGCAAAAATGCAGATCCTTTTTTTGCAGACACTTCAGCATGTTCGCAAAAAAAAAAAAAGATTGCATTCCACATTTTTGCAGACCCGCAGCCTTCAAATGGGGCCACGTCCCGATTTTCGATGACAAGTATAGGACATGGGACAGTGGCTGTTGAACAGAAAAAAAAAGATGCAAACAACACTCCGTGTGGGGCCCCATAAAAATGAATGGGTCTGCATCTAATCGGCAAAATTGCAGATCAGATGCGGAATGCAACATACGGCCGTCTCAATGAGCCCTTCGGACCATTTCACACGAGCGAGTTTTCTACTCGGGTGCAATGCGTGAAGTGAACGCAGAGCACCCGCCCTGAATCCTGACCCATTCATTTCAATGGGTCTGTACACATTTTTTCACACATCAGTTCTGCATTGCGTGAGAATCGCTGCATGTTCTATATTCCTGTGGTTTTCACGCAGCCCTGGCCTCAAAGTGAATCGAGCTTCAGGGAAAAACGTTTTTCACCGATGGTTGCTAGGAGAAGTTGTTCGTAAACCTTCAGTTCTTTTCATGCACATGAAAAACTCATCAAAACTGATTGCACCCGCACGGAAAAAACTGAAACACTGAACACAAATGCAGACAAAACTGACTGAACTTGCTTGCGAAATGGTGCGAGTTTCACTGAACGTATCCTGAGTCAATCCGAATTGTTCGTGTGAAAGAGGCCTTAGGTGTGTTTTTGGTGGTGGTCATATTTCTGCATTCTACAACTACATTTAGATAACACCGATTTTCCCTTTATTTTTGTGGGATGTGGTTTGTTGAGGTTGGCCAAGTTCATGCTTTTTGGTTTTTAATTGTTTTGTTGTCTTTGTGTGGTTTTGTGTTATGAACAATAACATTTAGTCTCCAGCGATGTCCCTATCAAAATGTTTGCATAGACATATAGCTGTGGTTCACCTGATTAAATACTATTTTGTTATGATACTTTTTCTTAATATGCAAATTGGGTCTTAATGCAATGAGGGCACCAGCACTTTTCTTGTAGCACTCAAGCTCCACTCTGTGGCCAGCCCCTCCTAAACAGGCTGGACAGTGGCAAAGCAGTGAGGGAGGGGCTGCCCACAGAAAGGAGCCAAGCTTGGGTGCAGCAAGAGCAATGGAGACGCCTTCAATGCATTAAAGGCATCATTTGCATATTAAGAAAGAGTATCATAACTCAGGAACAGAGCCTCAGATCAACTAAAGAAAAACGGTTGAGGTCATTTATCAAACTGGTGTAAAGTAGAACTGACTTAGTTGCCCATAGCAACCAGTTAGATTCCACCTTTCCTTTGGAAAATGAATGGTGGAATCTGAGTTGTTGCTATGGGCAACTAAGCCAGTTCTACTTTACACCAGTATAATAAATGACCCCAAGTGTTTCTTCTGGTGGACCACAGCTATGTGTTTATGCAAACAGTCTGATAGAGAGGTCACTGGTGACAGATTCCATTTAATATCGGGCAGCACGGTGGCTCAGTGATTAGCACTGGAGCCCTAGGTTCGAATCCGACCAAGGACAACATCTGTATGGAGTTTATATGTTCTCCCTGTGTTTGCGTGGGTTTCTACTGGGTTCTCTGGTTTCCTCCCTCACTCCAAAGACAAACTGATAAGGACCTTAGATTGTGAGCCCCATTGGGGACAGTGTGATGCTAATGTCTGTAAAGCACTGTGGAATATAGTAGCGCTATACAAGTGCATAAAATAAATATAGGGATCTGCCTCTGTTTCCATTTTGTACAGGAAGCATCAGCCTACAGCTTTGTTCAAACTGGAACTGAAGATTTATTAATTTTTTTATGTGGACAATTACTTAAAAATGGACATTTTATAGAACCTAACTGAAATAACATGCCATGTTCCAATTATGTATTCCCTGTTATTTTACATGTAGGAAGCAATTGAATAAGAAAAAACAGCACAGCTGCATAGTGCTTTATGCCACAACCTTTCAATTGTTTGGCACATTTACACAATGATTTAATGTCTTTTTTTGTTCAGTACAGGCAGAATGTTCTAGATTTTGACTAGATGGACTGAAAAAGTGTTCCCATTATTTTTATCAGTTGTGCATTATGTAAATCCATGTTGATAATAGGTCCCTGATTAGCTTTAGCAGTAACTATTCATTAGAGCTAATTCAGACAGCAGTAACTTTCAGTAACTGTTAAAGCTACAACATGGGTCCGGGCTGCAGGTTTTATTATCCGACCTTTCAGCATCATACAGGTCCTTCTAAAAAAATTAGCATATTGTGATAAAGTTCATTATTTTCTGTAATGTACTGATAAACATTAGACTTTCATATATTTTAGATTCATTACACACCAACTGAAGTAGTTCAAGCCTTTTATTGTTTTAATATTGATGATTTTGGCATACAGCTCATGAAAACCCAAATTTCCTATCTAAAAAATTTTGCATATTTCATCCGACCAATAAAAGAAAAGTGTTTTTAATACAAAAAAAGTCAACCTTCAAATAATTATGTTCAGTTATGCACTCAATACTTGGTCGGGAATCCTTTTGCAGAAATGACTGCTTCAATGCGGCGTGGCATGGAGGCAATCAGCCTGTGGCACTGCTGAGGTGTTATGGAGGCCCAGGATGCTTCGATAGCGGCCTTAAGCTCATCCAGAGTGTTGGGTCTTGCGTCTCTCAACTTTCTCTTCCCAATATACCACAGATTCTCTATGGGGTTCAGGTCAGGAGAGTTGGCAGGCCAATTGAGCACAGTAATACCATGGTCAGTAAACCATTTACCAGTGGTTTTGGCACTGTGAGCAGGTGCCAGGTCGTGCTGAAAAATGAAATCTTCATCTCCATAAAGCTTTTCAGCAGATGGAAGCATGAAGTGCTCCAAAATCTCCTGATAGCTAGCTGCATTGACCCTGCCCTTGATAAAACACAGTGGACCAACACCAGCAGCTGACATGGCACCCCAGACCATCACTGACTGTGGGTACTTGACACTGGACTTCAGGCATTTGGCATTTCCCTCTCCCCAGTCTTCCTCCAGACTCTGGCACCTTGATTTCCGAATGACATGCAACAGTCCAGTGCTGCTTCTCTGTAGCCCAGGTCAGGCGCTTCTGCCGCTGTTTCTGGTTCAAAAGTGGCTTGACCTGAGGAATGCGGCAACTGTAGCCCATTTCCTGCACACGCCTGTACACGGTGGCTCTGGATGTTTCTACTCCAGACTCAGTCCACTGCTTCCGCAGGTCCCCCAAGGTCTGGAATCGGTCCTTCTCCACAATCTTCCTCAGGGTCCGGTCACCTCTTCTCGTTGTGCAGCGTTTTCTGCCACACTTTTTCCTTCCCACAGACTTCCCACTGAGGTGCCTTGATACAGCACTCTGGGAACAGCCTATTCGTTCAGAAATTTCTTTCTGTGTCTTACCCTCTTGCTTGAGGGTGTCAATGATGGCCTTCTGGACAGCAGTCAGGTCGGCAGTCTTACCCATGATTGCGGTTTTGAGTAATGAACCAGGCTGGGAGTTTTTAAAAGCCTCAGGAATCTTTTGCAGGTGTTTAGAGTTAATTAGTTGATTCAGATGATTAGGTTAATAGCTTGTTTAGAGAACCTTTTCATGATATGCTAATTTTTTTAGATAGGAATTTAGGGTTTTCATGAGCTGTATGCCAAAATCATCAATATTAAAACAATAAAAGGCTTGAACTACTTCAGTTGGTGTGTAATGAATCTAAAATATATGAAAGTCTAATGTTTATCAGTACATTACAGAAAATAATGAACTTTATCACAATATGCAAATTTTTTTAGAAGGACCTGTATATTCCTTTAGTTCTGGTCATGTAATCTGCAGAACATATCGGACAAGAATAGGACATGTTCTATTTCTTTGTGGGGCCACAGAACGGACATACGGATGCTGTCCACATCTTTTGCGGCCCTACTGAAGTGAATGGGTCTGCATCCGATCTGCGAAAAAATGGGGATTTCACGTGGAAAAAAAATACACTTGTGTGAATGAGCCCTAAGGTTGATAGATTGGAGCATTGTGAGGAGATGGTGGTCTACAGTATCAATTGCTGCAGAGCGATCAAGGAGAATTAGTACAGAGTAGTCACTGTGTTATTTAGCCGTCAGGAGGTGATTGGTCACTTTGGTGAGGGCAGTTTCTGTAGAATGTGGAGTATAGAAATCAGATTGTAATGGATCAATGAGAGAGAGAGTTAACAGAGGAGGTAGGAGATGAGGGGAGAATAGACCAGATGCTTCTGGAGTATAGAGATGGAGGGGAGATTAGAGACAGGCTTGGGGTTAGTTCCGCAGGACGTATCAAGAGAGTTTTTTTTTTAATCATAGTCATATATGATAATAAAGAATATGAATTGCTGTGTCAGGAAAGTGTTAAAGAGCAACTATAAATCACAGTATTCTACTTAATTGTATTACAATGTAAAGTGCTTTTGTCATGCCCCACTCTGACTATGTGTGGAGGTCGGCCAGAATAGCAGCACGAGTTTAGTGTTTTGTTTTGGAGCCAAGCTGGATCCGCCTCTCATCAGGTGCACTGGGTGGGGTCATAAATAGCACTCCATCCCAGTGCTCTGAGCGGATTATAGGAATCACTTTGGTCTTGGAAGCTAGGAAGGAAGGTTGTCTGTTCCAGCTCAGAAAGATAAGTGTGGTTTCTAGTTTTGTTGTTTGCTGTCTTGGTTGTTTTGTGTCATCTCTCCCATCCAGGTTCTGTGCGAGCAGGCTGCTCCTATTTCCCCTCTTCACCATCTCAGGGAATTTAGGGTGTTTCAGCCCAGGCACGGGGACACATCATACCTACCACCAAGGTCTGCATGTGGGCTGAGCAGTGCAGGGAGAGAGGTCAGGGATTAGCTAGGAGGTGACCCTTCCCCTGCCTCTCACCTAGAGCCTGGTTGGTGGTTTATCTGTGAGTCTGAGTGCACGTCTGCCGTGACAGCTTTTCTGTGCGTTTAGCCCTTTCGCTACCAGCGCCTTACATTTATGGCACTGGAACGATATTTAAACATGGTGCTAGCTCGTACTTGCAGTGGGCGCCATGGCCGGCGAGTCTCTGCGTTTCAAACAGCAAAGCCCCGCATCTAATGATAATAATGCCAATCATTGTCTTTACAGCCTTTAGATGCAGTGATCAAGTGTGCTCACAGCATTTAAAAGGGTGAAAAACCAGAACCAGCATCCCCGTGCAGCGACTGGGGATGCCAATAATGAATTCTAATAAGATGGGTCTCTCTGATAAGACCCAGCATATTAGAACTGCAATTCCTACGTTGGCCGCATCAGCAATTAACATATTAGGCTGCTGTCAGACGACCGAGTTTCACGCTCCGGACCCACAGCGTAGCACCAGTCCTAAACTTCCAGCACTGCAGGGGTCGCATAGCATTATATTGATTTATGATGCTATGTAACCCTTACAGTTCTGGAATGTATTAGATAACACTAACAACATTATGTTAGTGTTATCCAATACATTCCAGACCTCTAAGGGTTACATAACATCAGTCACATGGTCTATTTGCAGCTCCATCCCATTCAAGTGAATGTGCCTGGGCTGCAATACAAAGCACAGCTGCTGTAAAAAGTATAGTTATGTACTTGGTAAGATGAAGAAGGTGCAGCGCTCACTGAAATGCCATGGACACTTAAAATGGCTGGTTGGCTGGGCAGAGGTGAGCAAATCAATTTGTTTATTAGAGTTCCTGACCAGTGAGGAGCTGGCCTCGCTGCTCCAGAGCTTCCCCCCCCCATCCCCTGATTGACAGGGCCATACATCTCACATGAAACCGTCAATCTCACGCCTGCACTGTTACTCCACAAAGTGGCACATACGCAGAGGCATTGTGCATGCACTGTTACACGTCTGGTTATAGTTAGCATCTGCGCTGCTCCGGTAACAGTAGACGAGCCTCTGCATGATATCCAAGGAGGCCAGGCAAGATCTTTGACATGGTCAATCAAGGTGGGTGGGGGGGGGGGAGAAGACTCCCATCTCTAGTGCTGGGTGTCAGACCCCCACTGATCAGTTATTGAGTACCAATCCAGAGGATAGGCCAATAATATTGAACTCCTGGAAAATCCCCTTTAAAATAGTCATTAACTAATCTACTTGAGACTCCAGGAAATAGCATTATAACTGTGTAAATAACAGTTTCATCTATACCAGCTACCAAAAGAGACTTGGGGTGCTCTGAATGTATCCAGGTTTGTTATGGCTGGGTAGAGCAAGCATACTGCTGTTATGCGGTATGCTTCCTTACAACTCAAAGGGTATGTGGACCTATAGTTCTCCAGTGTACAAGCGCCCTTATGACATTGTTTTGTAACCTCTATAGCTAGACAGGGTCACAGGACCCTAGTTCATATATCAAATGTCCCTTGCTGAATAGATGTCAAAGTGGTAAATGCAGGTAAAAGCAAGAGGAAGATCTCTCAGTGAGAAATCAGCCATAGCCATGGAATTTCGCATGTAGGCTTCAGTGATCCGTACAGCATTAAAATGTATTGGCTCTGTGTAGCCAAACATCATATCGCCAGAAGTTGCGCGAGATTTCCGTAAATGACTTCAGTATTCATATCTGCGTCTTTAAAAGCATTTTAAAATAGGAATCCGAAGTCCGCTTTGGTACTGGCTGGTACCTCGGTACCAAAGCAGATTTTGGATTGCCATTTCAAAATGTTTTTAAATACGCAGACCATATAAATACTGAAGTCATTCACTGAAGTCTCATGTGACTTCGGTCGATACAAACAGCTACAAGGAGCCCACACATTTTAATGCCATACGGCAACAGCATTAACAACAATGTTTTTGAACTAATCTACTTCAGATCTATTTTTCTATGCTCTATTCCAGTGATGGCGAACCTATGGCACGGGTGCCAGAGGCGGCACTCAGAGCCCTCTCTGTGGGCACCCACACCCTGGGAAAAGTCTATGTTGTACCAATATGCCTTAGACTTTTCCTGCCATTCAGCAGCACAGGGCGCACTATGAACAGCACAGGCAGCGCACTGAATGTAGGCAGGATATTGTAAATAAATGATAAAGTACATGGAAGACATACTATACTGGACTGTAGCATTCAAGGTAAATTGCTGTGTTGGCACTTTGCGATAAGTAAGTGGGTTTATGTTGCTGTTTGGGCACTCAGTCTGTAAAAGGTTCGCCATCACTGCTCTATTCGCTCAACCCTACCTGCATGGAAAGAACAGCCTAGGCAGATTCTTCCATTTATCTTATGCTTAAAGAATCCTCTTTGGCTTCAAATAAGATTACTGACAAAAAATGTAATTAGGATACTGGTTTCCCGGAATTAAATGGAACCTGTCACCTCCAAAAAAACATCTGAAGCCGCCAGCAGTACCTCAGAGTAGCCAGCAGTGTGTTTCTGAAGGCAGATATGCAAAAGCTCTGAAAACGTTCCTTTATCCCCTGCCAGTGCTTGAAGTCAAGCGGCTTCCTTGCTTCAAGTCAAGGTAACCACGCCCCCTTCACTGCCCCTACACTGTGACTGACAGCGCTCAGAGAGTTCGGCAAAGCCAGCCAAACTGCCGGCTGTCAGTCAAAGCGAAGGGGCAGGGAAGGGGGCGTGGTTACCTTGACTTGAAGCAAGGAGGCCGCTGCCCACTTGACTTCAAACATGTCTAGAGAAGCGCACCAGGAACAAAACAATCGTCAGAAACACACTGCTCGCTACTCTCAAGTACTACTGGCAGCTTAAGATGTTTTTTGGAGGTGACAGGTTCCCTTTAAGAGAGCTTTAAAGGGGTTGTGTCACTTCAGCAAATAGCATTTATCAGGTAGAGAAAGTTAAAGGGGTTATCCAACCTCTATAATGACCCCCCCCCCCGCCCCTTAGATACATTATATTTACCTGCTCCCTGGCAACCGTGTCTCTCCAGATCACCTCCTTTAATACAAGACAGGGAAAGGGTCTGAGCGTGATACCAAGCACAGACGCTATACAATGTACGGCGCTATGCTTGGTGAGCACAGAGAAGGCAGCAGCTCTCACATGGGCACCAATGCCTTTTTAAACAGCTGATCAGTCGGGTGTCAGACCCCCCACCGATTAGATACCGATGACCTATCCTGAGAATAGGACATCCGTATGCAAATCTCAGAAATCCGGATTTAGTCTTACCAGTAATTGTTTCCATGAGATCACCACGACGGCACACAAGGAGATTGACCCCTGACCTCTGTAGGGGCATCAACAGAGAAAGGTTTAAATCCCCCCTCCCACCACCAACACCAGTGTTTCCAAAATTACAAAGAGCAAAAAAGGTGGTGGTTAACACATAGTAAGACAAGGGATAATATAACCTAGAAGGTATTACCTCATACCCACCAGAAAGTCCTCCCAAAAAAAAAAAACTGGGAGGGAATAATGTGCCGTCATGGTGATCTGATGGAAACTGAATTACCGGTAAGACCAATTTCGGATTTCCATATCATCACGACGGCACACAAGAAGATATATATTACCCTAGACCATGTAGCAGCCCTGCAAATGTCAGCCTAAGAAGAGGACATGGCCCTGGTTGAAAGAGCTTTTAAGTTGTCAGTACAGGGAAGGTCCTGAATCTCATAGCAAAGGGAAATAGTGTTTCCTAATCCACCTGGCTAAAGAAGATTTCAAAAAATGTTGACGCTTGTTTCTCCCCGATAATTGAACTAGAAGGCTATCAGACTTTCTGAACCTTTGGTAGCCTCAAAAAATGGATGTCTGACGTCCAGGGTATGAAAAACGTATTTGTTGTTTGAAGGGTTACTATAAAAAAGATGGTAAAATGATCTCCTGGTCACAATGAAAATTTTACACTACCTTTGGGAGGAACCCTGGATCTAATCTGAGTACAATTCTATCCTCCATAACTCGCAGGTAAGGTTCTCTAATGGAAATGGATATTAGTTTGATAGAACAATTATCTAGTGGCTCAAAGGGAGATAGTGTTAGGCCAGTAAGAACAATATTAAGGTCTCGGGAGGGGACACGAGATTTTAGAGACAGTCGAAGCCTGGACCTGCTCTCATAGATCTTTTTATCCATCTGTGGTTTGCAAGACCAGAGTCGAAGAAACAGCCGACACCTGGACTTTGAGGGTGGATGGTCTAAGCCCCAGCTGTAACAACTCCAAGATTATCTGGATATTTGGTCCTTTCAGGTTCGGAGACGGGTTCCCCAACCAGAAACAGAATTTCTTCCATATCTTCAGGTAGATGGCGGAAGTTACTTTTGTCCCGCATGCTCTAAGCGTGGTTATCACTCTATCTGAAAGACCTTGGTACTTCAGTATCGTGATCTCAGGATCCAAGCTGTTAGTCTCAGGAACTCTGGATTGGGATGTAAAATTGGTCCCTGATGAAAAAGGTCCTTCCTGGATGGACAAGGCCAAGGATCCGAGATGGCGTTTCTTGAGGGAGGAAAACCAGCTTCTCTTCAGCCAGAATGGGGTTATTAAAATTATTGTTATATTGTCTTGATGGATGCTTTGAATGAGTGGAAGCGGTGGAAAGGCGTAACTGAGACCCCAGTCCCATGCTAGGGCAAATGCATCTACTGATTATCCCAGGGTTTAGGGAGCAGAATCTTGCCACCTTCATATTCTCCCTTGAAGCAAGCAAGTCCACTTCTGGAACACCCCATTTGTCTACTATCATTTGAAAGACTTCTGTATTTAGAGACCATTTTGTCTGGTCTAACGTCCTCCAACTGAGATAGTCCGCCTCTAGATTCAGCGACCCTTTGAGATGGATCGCCGAAATGGATCTTACAGGAGATTTTTCGACTTTGTGCCTCCCTGATGGGAGAGGTAGGCAATGGTCGTCGTGTTGTGTGAAATAATTTTTAGGTGGGAGCCCCGAAGATTTTCTTCCGCTATCTTTAGGGATTCCCATACTGCCTTCAGTTCTCTGAAATTTGACGACTGAGAACAGGACCCCTGATAGTAATAATCTCCCACTTTCACATCCCATCCTGACTGACTTGCGTCCGTCATGATTTGTACATAGGAAGTTCGCTTCCATACTACTCCCCTGGAGAGGTTCTTTGAGACTGTCCACCAACATAGTGATGTTTTTACCATGTGAGGAATGGACACTCTGTAATCTAGAGTAATCTGTTGCCTGTTCCAAACTCTGAGAATCCAAGTCTGTAGAGGGCGAAAATGCAGTTGACTCCAAGGTACTGAGGGTATACATGATAGCCCAAAAGACTCGTTGCTTCCCTTATGGAGATTTTTTTCTTTTGAAACATTCTGACTTTCTCCCGCAGTGATTTCATTTTGTCTTAGGGAAGAAAAGTGGATTGAATATGAGAGTCTAGAATCACCCCCAGGAAACATTTTTGTTGATGCTCACTATCCACCCTAGTTTTCCCAGTGTTGACAAGAAGGTGTCTAAATCTGCCAATAGGTGGTCTGCAGTATCGTGAATTAGGAGAAAATTGTCTAATTATGGGACTAAGATTATTCCTCTTCCCCTCAAATATGCCACTATCTCGACTACGAGTTTAGTGAAAATCCTGGCAATGGAGGAAATTCCAAATGGAAGGGAATAATTGATAATGATGTATTAACCCTCTGTGGTCTCTGATGACGAACCACAGGAACTTTTGGGAGTTGACATGAATTGAAACATGGTAATAGGCGTCCTTCAAGTCCACAGTGCCCATTAAGGCGTCTTTTCCTATCAAGGGTATTATGCACACTAGGGACTCCATCCAGATTTTTCGGTAAGATATTAATTTGTTCAGGGATTTTAGATTTATCATGGTTTCTTTTTTTACTAGGAATAGATTGGAGTATAATCCTCTTCCTTGCTCTGGAAACGGGACTTTGACTACCACTCCCTGCTCGATCTTGTTCTGAGCCGTCAGAGATCTGAGATAGGACACAATGAACTTGTTTTACGTCATTGTTTATTGCTGGGTTTGTTCTGGGGGTTTAGGGAGAAAACCCTTTCCTCTGCCCTCTTTGGGGTAGCTCCAGCATCCCGATTTTACATTTCCTCTATACAAACTATCCTGGCCCGAGGAAGAACAAAAGGGATATTTTTTTCCTATATGGTACATCTTCGGGAAAACCTTTTTTCTTGTCTGAGGCTTTCTCCAAGATCCTATCTAGCACGGGCCTGAAAAATATTCCCCCGAAAAGGGAATGGAGCACAGTTTCATCTTTGAATGAGCCGCGTTGGAGAGGCCCACGTCTTTGGCTGAGAATCTTACCGACTCAGCAGATGCATCCGCAAGGAAAGCCGTGGCCGATTTCAGTAGGGGATAGAGTTTAGAATCTCCTGTCTAGGGGTCTTATCCCCAATATGATTTTCAAGTTTGTTGAGCAAAAGGAACATAGATCTAGCAACAGATGTTGCGGCGATATTTGATTTAAGGTTAAACATCGCTGCTGAAGACTGTCAGCTTTCCTTTCCATGGGATGCGTCTTCTTTGCCACTTGCACGTCTATTTTTGGGATCTCATTCTCTTATGTTCTCATTAATTGGGAATACTCAGTTTTTTTTTAACCCTTAGACCCCCCAACTTTTCGTCTTGGATGGAATGGGTTTTCTGCACCTCTTCCACCCCCACAGTGGCCCTCACCGCTTTTAATAGATCCGGCATTTCGTCCACAGCTAAATAGAATTTTCTATCGTCCTTAGAGAATTCTGTCTCTGCAGCAAGGTCTTCATCCCAATGCCTGGATGAGGAGGCATCCTCCCCCAAGTCCTCAGAATCTGAGGATGAGGGCAATCTTAATCTTTTGTCGTTTAGGGGGAAGAGGTCCACTAGGAGTCGTAGACAAATTAGATAAGGAGGATCTAACTTCTTCCTGTACCATAGCCCTAAATTCGTCTATTAGTGAGGGATGTTCCTCACTAACAAAACTTGCAATAGAGTCAATGCGTATTTTTTTAGGATGGTTTTGGATTTTGTTTTATCCTATGCTGGAATGCTGTGTGTATATATATATATATATATATATATTTTTTTTATTTATTTATTTTTTTTTAACCCTGGTGAGACACCCCTGTGTTTAGAAAAGGAGAGGGGAATCAATAATGACTCCCTGACCTGACCATAGTGCACCCGGAACATAGTGAGCGAAATCTAAAATTATTTCTCTCCACAGGGGGAACTTACGGAGGGTAGCATCCGGCTCCCATGGTGAACGCGGCTCCGGTCCTGACATGCAGCCACGATGTACCAGACCTCAGATCAGTGTGGCTCCTCTGCTTGATGCCAGCCAGAATGCCGCACGACGCCCCAGTCACTTCCCAGAAGTGACGTATTTTCAAAGCGCCGAATGCGCTGGGCGCCCAAACCTGGCTTAACCCACCAGGGGCAAGGCAGGAGACGCCGCCCCGGGAGCAGGCTCCAGATCAACCGGAGCGAGCCCTCCTGATTCCTCCCCCTCCACATTGGTACGGGATATGGTTTTATGGTAGGAACTCTTATCTTAATCTCCCTGCGCACAGGGAGACCTTTCTCCGCCCTGTCCTCTGTAGGGACAGGAAACACTGGTGTTGGGAGGGGAGGATTTAAACCCTTCTCTGTTCCTGCCCCTACAGAGGTCAGGGGTCAATCCCCTTGTGTGCTGTCGTGGTGATGATATGGAAAACTCTTTTATCACACCTACTGCACAGATAACCCCCTCAACATTCACTTTATTTTAAACCCAGAACCTCTGTCCACTATATTTAAACTCTACCTCACCGTCAGAAAACGACCTATTGTTTAAATTAAGTTTTTATGTTAAAGATATATCAGAATTTTTTTTCCATGTATCTACCTGTATGTAGATACATTTTCACACTGGCCACTAGGCGTAAAATATGTTAAGAATTCCTGTCTTTGTAGAGCAGCTACATGCACCATAGACACAATGGACAGGCACTCACCCCATTGATTTCTATGGGAGTTTTCTAGGCATGCTCTGTGACCTGTGCCGAGGTCAGGAGGGAGTAGATAAGCTGTGATATCACCTACTGTGAATGGTGGATCCTGTGTAAGACTACTTTCACACTGGCGTTTTTGTTTGCATTTGTGAGATCCGTTCAGGGCTCTCACAAGCAGCCCAAAACGGATCAGTTTTGCCATTAATGCATTCTGAATGGATAAGGATCCGATCAGAATGCATCAGTTTGTCTTCAAGCAGCGTTTTGATGTCCGTCTGACAAAACTGAGCCAAACATTTTCACTGACAAAATATGGCACAATAGAAAATGAGTCCGTCACTAAAAGACTATCAATTGTGTTCAAGACGGATCCGTTTTGGCTATGTTAAAGATAATAGAAACGGATCCGTTCTGAATGGATGCATGCGGATGTATTATCTGAACTGATGCGTTTGTGCAGATCCATGACGGATCCGCACCAAACGCGAGTGTAGATAGAGTAGCTTTATCTATACCAGCGATTGTAATTCTGCCTATGATGATAACATGATAGCTACTGATGTGCTTAACTGCACAGAAGAGGAAATCACAACCTATTAGACCTAGAGGTCAGAGAGAAAATTGCAGGATTACATATTTTTTTAAAAATTAAAAATAAAAACTAACAAAAAATGCTTGGCATAAAACCGTTATTTAACCCCTTAAGTACACAGGGCGTACAGGTACTCCCTGATGTCCTGGTACTTAAAGGGAACCTGTCATGTGGATATTTGATTATAATCTAACTTATTATATACAATCATTAACTACTAAAAAGTGCCTTAGATGTATTCACTTACTGGTGTGACAGATGGTTACCTCATATTACACACACAAAGATGCCGCATGCTAATGAGCTGTTTCGAGTCCGGCGTGAGGTCATCGAGTCCAGCGTATATTTAATTCAGAGCTATAGCCACTGCCCTGCCCACCTGCTGCTGATTCCTATGGAAACAAACTGTCATTCAGCAGCAGGTGGGCGGGGAGAGTCAGGAGCTCATGAATATTTATGACTCATCATTATCAGCTGGAGCTTTTCAATACAAGATGTTGGCAGATTGACTGGATCATTTAAAGAAAGTGACCCAGCATTTTGATAAGCGAATCAGTCACTTATTTATGTTGCCCTTAGTTAGGACACCATAAAACTGGTGACAGGTTCCCTTTAAGGACACAGGGCGTACCTGTACACCCTGTGTATTTCCGATCACCGCCGCTGGGCGTAAACAACCGGTGTAAAAAAAAGCCATTTTTTGTCATCTTACATCACAAAAAGTGTAATAGCAAGTGATCAAATGCAGTCATATGCACCCCAAAATAGTGCCAATCAAACCGTCATCTCATCCCGCAAAAAATTAGACCCTACCTAAGATAATCACCCAAAAACTGAAAAAAATATGGCTCTCAGACTATGGAGACACTAAAACATGAATTTTTTTTTGTTTCAAAAATGAAATCATTGCGTAAAACTTACCTAAATAAAAATATTGTATACATATTAGGTATCGCCGCGTCCGTGACAACCTGATCTATAAAAATACCACATGATCTAACCTGTCAGATGAATGTTGTACATAAAATTTAAAAAACAGTGCCAAAACAGCTATTTCTTGTTACCTTGCCTCACAAAAAGTGTAATATAGAGCAACCAAAAATCATATGTACCCTAAACTAGTACCAACAAAACTTCCACCCTATCCCGTAGTTTCTAAAATGGGATCACTTTTTTTTGAGTTTCTACTCTAGGGGTGCATCAGGGGGCTTCAAATGGGACATGGTGTCAAAAAACAAGTCCAGCAAAATCTGCCTTCCAAAAACCGTATGGCATTCCTTTCCTTCTGCGCCCTGCCGTGTGCTCGTACAGCAGTTTACGACCACATATGGAGTGTTTCTATAAACTACAGAATCAGGGCCATAAAAATTAAGTTTTCATTGGCTATTAAACCCTTGCTTTGTTACTGGAAAAAATATATTAAAATGGAAAATCTGGGGGGGGGGGGGGGCATGGCCAACTGCCGGCATGAGAGCACGCGTTTGAGAGCAGCTCCGCTCACCCTCTGCAATCCTGTCCCATCCTGACAAGCTGCCGACTCCAGGAACAGAGTGGACGGTGTGTAAACGTAAGAGGAGAGCCCGCACACTGAATATGGGGCCCAATAAAGCGCAGACAGCCGCTGAGAGGCTGAAAGAGTTCGCCAGGTCAGAGGCTCAAAATGGCGCCGCAACCACATCACCATCCCGCTCGGCGGTCACCCGTGGGCAGGCCGCACACCAGGCAGAGGTGGAGGAACCTACCGAGCCGGAGTTTACCCTCAAAGCCGCTTATGACCAGCTGTTGATGGCGATATCATTGTGCCAGTCCTCTCTCACCGGGAAGCTGGAGGAGGTGAGAGTGGATGTTAGCCTGCTCCGCCATGATATGCAGCAATTAAGAGACCGGGTCAAGACCACTGAGGACCGGGTATCCGCCCTGGAAGACCTGACCAGGACCTTGGAGGGGAGGGTACAGGACTTGGAGAGGTCGGTGGGTCAGTGGCAACAGAAATGCGACGATTTGGAAAAATCGATCGCGTCGCAACAATGTGCGGATTCTGGGCCTACCAGCGGCGTTTCTGGAGGCATGGTTCAAGGAGCAGTTTCCCGAGGCGCCATTCACTCCTGCATATGCTGTGGAACAAGCTCATCGGGTTCCAGCTAGACAACCCCCACCCGGGGCTCCCCCGAGACCACTTTTGGCGCGCCTCTTGAATTGGAGGGACCGTGACCTCATCCTTAGCCAGGCTAGAAGCAAGCAAGATATCCGGCATGACAACGCAAGGGTTTCCCTATTCCCGGCTGATCTTCAAAAGCGAAGGGCCACGTTTGTTGCGGTCAAACGCCGCCTTCAGAAGCTGAATCTACAGTACTCTATGGCCTACCCAGCTCGCCTTAGGGTAATCGACGGCGACAAGACCGTTTTCTTCAGTGATCCCAGGGAGGCAGAGGACTGGGCCTCGAGGAAAGTGGTGCGTCCTCCCCCGCGCTGATCCATGCGTTGTCTGTATACAGCAAGTATCACTCGCTCCCCGTGTTGTTCATGGGTGAGCCCTGTTCTGAGTTGCCCAGACATACCCAAGTGCTATAGTAACTTTTTGCCTTGCTTTAAGATGGTTGCACCACGTTGCTGTGCTTTAGGGATGAATCGCTTTGGCCTACGTGGTCCATATAATCATCTTGTGGACGTTATTTAAGCATGTTCCAGCATCTAATGTCTCTGTTGGCAGCTTTTTTTTTTAATATCTAGCTGTGAAGAGGGAAGGGGCATCACCTGTGTGGTAATAACACCTACCTACACCATGCAGGTCCTCCCCCGCGCTGATCCATGCGTTGTCTGTATACAGCAAGTATCACTCGCTCCCCGTGTTGTTCATGGGTGAGCCCTGTTCTGAGTTGCCCAGACATACCCAAGTGCTATAGTAACTTTTTGCCTTGCTTTAAGATGGTTGCACCACGTTGCTGTGCTTTAGGGATGAATCGCTTTGGCCTACGTGGTCCATATAATCATCTTGTGGACGTTATTTAAGCATGTTCCAGCATCTAATGTCTCTGTTGGCAGCTTTTTTTTTAATATCTAGCTGTGAAGAGGGAAGGGGCATCACCTGTGTGGTAATAACACCTACCTACACCATGCAGGTCCCCGAGTTTAGGTCCACCGAGTTATGTGGTTATGTACCTGACGCTCTCAGGGTACCTATGTTATTGTTGTACGTTATGTTAATGTATGCTCAAATTTACTTATGTCAAGTATGGCCAAATACTTTCAACTTATTAGCGGGGAAGGTGCTGATTCACATGGTTCTGGTGTCTGCGCCGCTGGCACACGCAAGGGGTGAGAGGTTATAAGTCATTGATCCAACACTGGTGTTATCATGGCCCCCCTGAGAATTATGTCATGGAATGTCAGAGGTCTCGGGGAACCTAAGAAGAGGATTGCAGTATTCTCACAGGTTCGATCCTTTAACCCACATATAATAGGGCTCCAAGAGACCCACCTCACCCCGGAAACTGGTAATAGGCTTAAAAAACCCTGGGCCTAGCATTTATTTAGCGCATACGGTAGCTCTCATTCCAGAGGTGTTGCGCTCCTGTTTCATAGAAGCCTCAGGTGTGAGATCCATTGCTCAGTAGGAGACCCTGGGGGACAGTATATTTGCATATCTGCTCATATTGATTGTATTCCCTATGTGATTGTCAACCTGTATAACTCACCTCCTGCATCTCTATCCTTGCTGCAGGCAATTGTGGGATTCGTGACCCTTTACCCCACTGCTCGCCTCTTGTGTATGGGGGACT
Source organism: Bufo gargarizans (assembly GCF_014858855.1). Lineage (NCBI taxonomy): Eukaryota > Metazoa > Chordata > Amphibia > Anura > Bufonidae > Bufo > Bufo gargarizans. Next base: position 271,348,218 of record NC_058083.1, read on the forward strand.
TCAATCAGGTTATGAGTGAGGACCTGGACAGATTTAGCAGAACTGACAGGAGTGGGAGGGGAGGAGACTGCACAACCCTTGCTAGAATTGCCCACGAGATGGGATGGATAGATATGTGGAGGGCTAGGAACCCACACACTAGAGAGTATTCCTGTTTTACCCCCTCTAGAGGTGCTGTCTAGAATAGACTACTTATTCGGTAATTCCATAGTATACACCGACTTGGTGGATATTCGCCACGGTCCGCATGGGCCCTCTGATCATGCCCCATTGCTGGCTGAGCTGCAGATCTCAAGCTCTCATAGTGTAGTGGGTAAAATGCGTATTCACCCTTTCTGGCTCACTTTGTTTGGCCTTTCTGATAGAATCCCTGATCAGTTGAATATGTTTTTTGAGGTCCAGAGTGGCTCCACTTATCCCTTATTATTGTGGGAGACGCTGAAGGCATATCAAGGTGTCCTATACTAGACTGAATGATCTGGACAGGGGTATTATGGAAGAGGATATCACGCTAGAGGAGGTGGAGAGGGCTATTATGGATCTGCCATCTGGAAAGGCCTCGGGTCCGGACGGCATCCCGGTGGAAGTGTACTCTAGGTATAGGGATAGCCTGGGTCCGCAGCTGCTGAAGCTTTATAGAGCGGCACACTCCTGCAGATAGTTGCCGGACTCGATGTATGATGCCTCCATTATTGTGATTTTAAAACCCGGCAAGGATCCGTTGGACTGTGGATCTTATCATCCAATTTGGACTATAAAATCCTGACCAGGATTAAGCTAATAGACTGAATAAGGTGATAACATCTGTGATTCATCCTGACCAGTCTGGCTTTATGCCAGGGAGATCCACCTCGGATAACATTAGAAGAGCGCAGGTTATTGCGCAAGTGGGAGTTGCTGAGGAAGCGAGGTGTGCCCTAGCCTCTCTAGATACAGCTAAAGCCTTCGACTCTCTAGAGTGGCCCTTTTTAACTGCTGTGTTGAGATGCTTCGGCCCTAATTTTATTAGATGGATTGACATCCTTTATAGCAAGCCCTCGGCATATATCCAGCTTAATGGCTCGTGCTCTGATAGGATCTCTCTACTTAGGGGTATGAGGCAGGGATGCCCACTCTCGCCTCTTTTGTTTGCAATAGCAATAGAACACCTAGCAATCAGACTCAGACAGGATCCAATCTACACTGGGGTGTCTGCGGGGGGCAGAGAGGATAGAGTGGGATTGTATGCGGACGATCTGATCCTGTTTATGTCTGATCCATATGTGTCCCTCCCGAGAGCGATTGCAGTTATAGCATCCTTTGGGAGATACTCTGGGCAACACATAAACTGGGGCAAGTCAGCCATCATGCCCTTGTGGGCGCACGACTGGCCGGAATGTCATCACAATTTGCCTGTGGTAGATAGGTTTAAGTATCTGGGTGTTATGATCACCAAAGAACCGCAGCTCTCCTATGCCTTGAATATTGAGCCCCTGGAAGCCCTGTTTCAGGATAAGGTTAAAACATGTCAGTCATGGGAAGGCTGAACCTGGTGAAGATGATCTTGCTACCCAAGGGTCTGTACTTGCTGTTGCATGCTTGCACCCCGATCCCTCGTGGTTTCTTTAAACGCATTCATGCTCTGAATGCGGCCTTTATCTGGGGAAAATCCAGAAGAAAGCTCTCCCTCTCTGTTCTTCAGAGGTCAAAGCTGCAGGGGGGTGTTGCCCTTCCTGATTTTTTTTCTGTACTTTATAGCAGGTCAGCTGAGATTTTTGCGATCCTGGGACACTGAGGCCCCTGGGTCAAATGCGGAAACCTACCTGCATAAATATCTGCAAGTGTCCACCCTATGGAGGGATCTGGGCATTTACAAAAGTGCACCCTTCCAGTTCACAAACTAGCCCACCAGATATGGCAGGCGTCCAAATTGAACACATATAAGGATTTACCTAGTGAGGTTCCTATTTGGGACAATTGTATGTTCCCTCACTTGTCACGGTTAGAGGGTGTGGCAGAGTGGAGGAGATATGGAATCAAAGTGTTGGGGGATGTATATGAGGGGGGTCAGCTGATTAGTTTTCTACAGATACAAGACAGATTTCTGGTGCCGCACACTCTCTTCTACAGGTACCTACAGCTGCGTCATGCACTGCAGGCCCAATTCCGGGGCGGAAACAGAAACTTGTCTAAGTATCCCCTCATTGGGGTTTTGAGATCTCAGGGTCCTAGGGAGATCGTGTCAGCCCTCTATACGCACTTGCTCAACTGTTGTATGCTGGGGGCCCTGTTGGCTGTCGAGGGCAGGTGGAAGATGCTCATACCTTCCTTAACCCCTGAAGAGTGGGAGGATGCTCTAATAGCCCCAACTAGAGTTTCTCCCTCCATTAACAATAAAATGACTTAGCTATTTTTTCTACATTGTAGTTATCTGACTCCTACTAGACTTCACAGGATGGGTAGGATCGATCATTCCAGGTGTCATAGGTGTGGAGCAGAGAGTGCCGATTTTTGGCATATGATATGGGACTGCCTAATCATTCAGCAGTACTGGAGGTTCTCAAAGCCTTGGTCCCTCTGCCGCTGCAGCTATGTCCTAAGATGTGTGTTTTGGGTGTAGTGGACGACGAGTCTTGGACACATTACCACAAAATTTTCTTAGAGGAGACTTTGTTCCTTGCTAGGAAGGCGATTGAACTGCGATGGATGGGTGATTCCCCTCCCTCAAAGAGACAGTGGCTCTCTCTGGTGAATGATGCGGTCTCCATGGAGAACATTGTCTATAAACACAGGGGATGCCCACAGAAATTTGATAAGGTGTGGGGTGACTGGGGCGCATCTCCACTCACTTTGCATGTTTCGCATTTGCACTCGACAGCCGACGACCTATGTATTATAGAAGTAGAGAAATTGAAACTTGGAAATTTGCTAATTTTTTTAAATTTTTGGGCCAATTTGGTATTTTTTTTATAAATAAAAGTGAATTTTTTTACTCCATTTTACCAGTGTCACGAAGTACAATATGCGACGAAAAAAACAATCTCAAAATGGCCTGGATAAGTCAAAGCATTTTAAAGTTATCACCACTTAAAGTGACATTGGTCAGATTTGCAAAAAATGGCCTGGTCCTTAAGGTGAAATAAGGCTGTGTCCTAAAGGGGTTAAACTATGGGTCATTTTCTGAGGACACATTCCCTTTGTAGATCTGTTGCAGTACTGAGCCGAAAAATCACTTGCTCCGAAATGCTGGGGCCCATCGAGAGCAGGATACAGACGCCCATCAACAAAGGGAAGAAGGGGCTTACTGACAAGAGGGATGGAACTTAAGAGCACAAAGGGCAAGGGTCAGCTCTAAGTGCTCCGAACGTCACATATCGTGCCACACACCACATAGTATCAACCCGTCTGCTCAATGCTGCTACAGATCTGCAAAGGGAAAGAATGGCTTACACTGTCTGTTCAATCCCTGCAGGGGCTCATACGCCACACGGCCCCCAACCTGACAACGGGGGCTCATACGCCACACGGCCCCCAACCTGACAACGGGGGCTCATACGCCACACGGCCCCCAACCTGACAACGGGGGCTCATACGCCACACGGCCCCCAACCTGACAACGGGGGCTCATACGCCACACGGCCCCCAACCTGACAACGGGGGCTCATACGCCACACGGCCCCCAACCTGACAACGGGGGCTCATACGCCACACGGCCCCCAACCTGACAACGGGGGCTCATACGCCACACGGCCCCCCAACCTGACAACGGGGGCTCATACACAGCCCCAACCTGACAACAGGGGCTCATACGCCACACGGCCCCCAACCTGACAACAGGGGCTCATACACAGCCCCAACCCGACAACAGGGGCTCATACACAGCGCCAACCTGACAACAGGGGCTCATACACCACACAGCCCCAACCTGACAACGGGGGCTCATACACAGCGCCAACCTGACAACAGGGGCTCATACACCACACAGCCCCAACCCGACAACAGGGGCTCATACGCCACACGGCCCCAACCTGACAACAGGGGCTCATACACAGCGCCAACCTGACAACAGGGGCTCATACGCCACACGGCCCCCAACCTGACAACGGGGGCTCATACGCCACACGGCCCCAACCTGACAACAGGGGCTCATACACCACACGGCCCCAACCTGACAACAGGGCACACGGTCTGGTGCCCTCACTTCAGCCACCTCATACACCGCAGTCCGCACACTGACGCCCCAGCCCCACCGCAGCGCCGGAGCTGCCACACTACTCCAGCCCCGAGCTCGCACTCTTCCCGCAGGCCGCTAACTGAATAAGAAAGGAAAGCCAGCGGAGTCACGTGAGCGCGGGCTAGCACGTGACCCCCACGTCAGACCTAGCAGGCGCAACTCCATTCTAGACGCGGCCGCCGAGTGGCGGTGTGTGAGAGAGAGTTTGTGTGTACGAGACGGAGCGGGGTGTGAATATGGCGGACGGGGAGGCCGAAAGGGAGAGCGGCCTCAGCTCCGGTCCCGACGTCTCTACCGAACTCCCTCACCTGGAGAAAAGACTGCAAGAGCTAGAGAGCAACCTGCGAATGGTAGGAGGCGCGGGAGAGGACGAGGCCTTGCAGGCAGCCAGCGACTACTGCCAGCGCTTCTGTCAGGTCAGTGAGAGTGGAGCTGCTGGGGGACTGGCCGCCTCAGGCAGACACCCCGCCTGCTCCTCCGTTGCCGCCCGGCCATTGCGGGGATGGGATACGAGTGGGCTCCCCGCAGCTGTAATGGTGGCTACTGTACTGGGCGGGATCACGGGCTCCTTTGTGTGTTTACATGCTACATGCATGTGCGGGCCTGTCAGTGTCCGCAGCCTGTGCTCGGGAGGCTTGGTCCTAACTTTCCCGTCATGTGTGCGGGGCTCATGTGGTACCCACCGCTGGGTGTGCCCTGCTAGGAAGGCCATTGTATGTGCTGCTGGTGACCTCCCTGGCCCCAGTGTCCCCGACAACATCCTCCATAGGTTTCCACGCCCCTCCTGCTGGGATCCGCAGCCGCCCGCCTTCTGTCTGCGGCCGGCCATTGGAGCCCTATGTATTATGGTGAGGGGACGCTATTCTGTGAGAGGGGGGCCTCCACCCCCGCCTGTGAGTGTCTGCTGCTCGGGAGGTTTGCATTGTGAGGGGAGAAATGGCATTTTGCTCACACCCCCTCCCTTCTCCATTCAAGTTTGATCCAGTTGCTGCCGCAGCATAAGGGGATTATGTGTTAACCCCCTAAATGACTGCTGCCCTCTGACACCTGCCCAGTTCTGCCATCCCTCCAAGTCACATCACCAGTTATAGTCTCTGGGGTCTGGCGGGCACGTTTCAAAATAAAATCCTGCCATGGCGGGTTCGGAGATCTCTGGCAGGGTGTTCTGTGCCGCAAGTGTGAAAGTAGCCTTAAAATCGAAACAAAAATCTTATACTCGCCGCCATACTCGTGTAATCGCTGTCCTCAGCGGTAGACAGCTGAACCCGGGCACATGACCACTGCAGCCAGTCACTGTCCTCTGCTGGTGACCTCTGAAGACTGATTGGCTGCAGCAGTCATGTGATGTTTCCAGGTATGACACTGTTGCAGTTTGTAAACAAACAATGGCAGAAGAACTGAAAGGCTACTTTCACACTCGCGTTTTGGGCGGATATGTCATGGATCTGCAAAAACTGATCCGTTACGCTAATACAACTGCATGCATCCGTCATGAACGGATCCGGTTGTATTATGTCTTCTATAGCCATGACAGATCCGTCTTGAACACTATTGAAAGTCAATGGGGGACGGATCCGTTTTCTATTGTGCCAGAGAAAACTGATCCGTCCCCATTGATTTACATTGTGTGCCAGGATGGATCCGTTTGGCTCCGCTTCGTCAGGCGGACAGAAAACCGCTTTGGTGTCCGCCTCCAGAGCGGAATGGTGACTGAACGGAGGCAAACTGATGCATTCTGAGCGGATCCTTTTCCATTCAGAATGCATTAGGGCAAAACTGATCTGCCTTGGACCGCTTGTGAGAGCCCAAGATGGATCTCGCAAAGGGAAAGCCAAAACGCCAGTGTGAAAGTAGCCTAAGAAAGGTGTGAGCGTAAAACGTTATTTTAGGGCTTGTCCAAGATTTTGAATTATCGCTGACAAATATTTTAATAAATGTCACCCACTCACTTCCGAAAGCTTCTGCAACAAAATTTGCGTATACCGTGACCTGCAGGGTGGCTTTATAATCGGCAGCATGCACATTTCTGAGGGGGATGTGTTGGGGCTCATTCAGACTGTATGAACGGGTGCAGACCATTCATTTCAGTGGGGCCGCAAGAGACGCACTGTTCCATTTTGCGGTCCTGCAATTGCAGACAAAAGTAGGCATTTTTATCATAGTGCAGGCCAGGTGTGTTCTCCAAACTGCGGAACGCACACGGGCTGGTATTCGTGTATTGCGGATCTGCAAATTGCGGACCACAAAAGATTATGGTCGTGTAAATGCGCCCTAACGCAGAGGGTGTAATCTGCAGCAAACCCAAGCATCTCCAACAAATTCTCCAAAATAATCCCCATAATTTGCTGCTGCGGAAGATCCACAACCGGGGGTCCGTGCCCGGGGAACTGTCACCATGTTGGCAAATGATGAAATCCCTGCGCTGCAGTGTGAAGCAGTACATTTGATGCAATCTTGTGCGCTGCCGAAGTTGCTCCATAAACTAAAAACAGTTTAGGTGTAGCCCCAGCCTAATAACGCTCCCCTATTTGGGAGATGCTTATCATTCCATACGCTGTGTTTTTGGCTTAAGGATAGTCACAAAACCTGGTTTTGCTACTTTTTAAACACTTGTGACTAAGGCTGGGTTCACACCTGAGCGTTTTACAGCGCGTTCCTACGCGCTGTAAAACGCTCAACAAGGAGAAACCAATGATTCCCTATGGGAATGGTTCACACCTGGGTGTTTTACAGTGCGTACGATCGCGATGTAAAACGCCCGACGCTCAAAAAAGTACATGAGCGACTTTGGGGCGTTTTGACGCGCGTTTGTGGCCATAGGACACTGTAGTCAATCACACAAACGCGCGTCAAACGCGCGTTTACTATTACAAAAAACGTGCATAAAAATGTGCGACAAAAACACGCGTAAAACGCGTGTTTGCGCAACGCTCAGGTGTGAACCCAGCATTAAGCTAGTCGCAAGTTGTGACTTCATGCCGTCCTCGCTGGTTTCCAAAAAGGAGCTGTGAGGAGGACAGGGTGTGGGCGGTGCCATTGGCCCCAGTACATTTATCCTTTACACCAGGCATCCTCAAACTGCGGCCCTCCAGCTGTTGCAAAACTACAACTCCCAGCATGCCCGGACAGCCTACAGGTATCAGCCTACAGCAGGGCATTGTGGGAGTTGTAGTTTTGCAACAGCTGGAGGGCCGCAGTTTGAGATGCCTGCTTTGCACCATGACTGCACGCGACGGCTTCTTCAAGCTGTGGAGTAGATTTCAGGCTGGCCACCGAACTGCCACGGGAGGCATTTAAAAGGGTTTTTCAAGATTTTCACACTGATGACTTTTTTAAATCTGAATAGGTCATCAGTATCTGATTGGAGGGGGTCTGACACCCAGGACCCCCACTGGTCAGCTGCCTCTGCTTTCTCTCAGCTTACGAGGCGCGGCGTCGTACATTGTATAGCGGCTGTGCTTAGTATCGCAGCTTAACCCAGTCACTTCTATGGGGCTGAGTTCCTCCTAGGCCACGTGACCGATGAACGTGTCATCACTGACCTAGGAGAAGCAGCATAAAGGCTCGCAGCGGCCCTGCTACCTTCTCAAACAGCTGATCCACAGGGATCACCCCACTAATCAGATACTGTATGACAATTTTGGAAAACCCCTTTAATTTAAGGTTTTGCGCCCATCATAAAATGCCTCCTCCGTGGCTGTATCAAGCCAAGACCGGCATAAAACACGCTGGTCTTTAAATCGGGTCTTATATCTTTTTTTTATTTTTTATCTGTGGTGCTTCATATTTATTTTTTATTTTTTTCTTATCTATAGAGAGAAAAAATATCATCCACACTTTTGTTTTGGGGGAAAAAAAATAGCACCATACATGCAGTATGGTAAACTGCGAGCGGTTTGTGTGGTGTGGTTTAGGTTACGTGTGACGGCAATGCTACGGCTGGGAGGTAATGGATTTTCATGCGGCATATCCTCTGCATTGTACGTAACCAACAAATTGGGTCAGATTTTAAGAAGACATCTACAGCGTAGAGTGACCCTCGGTGTGGATTTGAAATCTGCAGCTTATCCGTTTACGCTGTAGATTTTCACCATGGATTTCACTCTTTGCAATCGAGAAGGTGAAATCTACAGCATAAGGGCTCGTTCACACGAACGTTTTTTGCGTTCCGTATACGGAACCATTCATTTGAATGGTTCCGCCCCCAAAAAATTGAATGTACTCCGTATGCATTCCGTTTCCGTATTACCATTTTTCTGTTCTGTTCAAAGATGGAATATGTCCTATTATTGCCCACAAATCGTGATCCGTGGCTCTATTGAAGTCAATGGGTTCACAAAAAAAAGGAACACATTCGGAAATGTATCTGTTCCGTTTTTGTGGAACCATCTATTGGAAATTTTATGTCCAGCCCAATTTTTTCTATGTAATTACTGTATACTGTATATGCCGTACAGAAAATTTGAACGGAATCTGAAACAAAAAACGGCCTGCCAAACACTGAAAGAGCCATACGGTCGTGTGAACGAGCCCTAAAGGTTGCATTTCACACCACCGTGCCGTGTTTTGCTGCCCACAAATTGCAGATCAGTAAAACACGGATACCTGTTGTGTTCGTTCTGTGTTTTGCGGACCACACATGGCCGGCACTATATAGAAGATTCCTATTTTTTGTTCACGATTGTGGACAAGAATAGGACATGCTGTATATTTTTTTTTTTTGTGGCTCTGCCATATGGAACTTATTGAAATGAATGGGTCCGCGCCTGTCTGAATGAGCCCTAAAACACATGCAATACCCTGTTGATGAATGTGATGTTTGCTGCATGGGGAATGTGGGCACAAAGCGTGGAAGCGCTAAAAAGTTCCTCTCCACCTTTCGGTCATATCCACATGATAAAATGTATTTGAAACTCCTTTTCCCCCTTTTTAATGGACCATTGAGGCTAGGTTCATATGTGGCAAGTTTGTTGCGTGGATTTGGTATGAACTTTGATACACGAGAAAGTACACTTTGTAAGGGTCCCTCCTATGCAATACACAGTCAGGTCCATAAATATTGGGACATCGACACAACTCTAACATTGTTGGCTCTATACACCACCACAATGGATTTGAAATAAAACAAACATAATGTGCTTTTACTGCAGACTGTCAGCTTTAATTTGAAGGTATTTACATCCAAATCAGGTGAACGGTGTAGGAATTACAACAGTTTGCATATGTGCCTCCCATTTGTTAGGGGACCAAAAGTAATGGGACAGAATAATCATAAATCAAACTTTCACTTTTTAATACTTGGTTGCAAATCCTTTGCCGTCAATTACAGCCTGAAGTCTGGAACGCATAGACATCACCAGACGCTGGGTTTCATCCCTGGTGATGCTCTGCCAGGCCTCTACTGCAACTGTCTTCAGTTCCTGCTTGTTCTTGGGGCATTTTCCCTTCAGTTTTGTCTTCAGCAAGTGAAATGCATGCTCAATCGGATTCAGGTCAGGTGATTGACTTGGCCATTGCATAACATTCCACTTCTTTCCCTTAAAAAACTCTTTGGTTGCTTTTGCAGTATGCTTTGGGTCATTGTCCATCTGCACTGTGAAGCGCCGCCCAATGAGTTCTGAAGCATTTGGCTGAATATGAGCAGATAATATTGCCCGAAACACTTTAGAATTCATCCTGCTGCTTTTGTCAGCAGTCACATCATCAATAAATACAAGAGAACCAGTTCCATTGGCAGCCATACATGCCCACGCCATGACACTACCACCACCATGCTTCACTGATGAGGTGGTATGCTTAGGATCATGAGCAGTTCCCTTCCTTCTCCATACTCATCTCTTACCATCACTCTGGTACAAGTTGATATTGGTCTCATCTGTCCATAGGATGTTGTTCCAGAACTGTGAAGGCTTTTTTAGATGTCGTTTGGCAAACTCTAATCTGGCCTTCCTGTTTTTGAGGCTCACAATGGTTTACAAGTCTTCTCTTGATTTTTGACTTTGAAACACATACACCTACCTCCTGGAGAGTGTTCTTGATCTGGCCAACTGTTGTGAAGGGTGTTTTCTTCACCAGGGAAAGAATTCTTCGGTCATCCACCACAGTTGTTTTCCGTGGTCTTCCGGGTCTTTTGGTGTTGCTGAGCTCACCAGTGCGTTCCTTCTTTTTAAGAATGTTCCAAACAGTTGTTTTGGCCACACCTAATGTTTTTGCTATCTCTCTGATGGGTTTGTTGTGTTTTTTCAGCCTAATGATGACTTGCTTCACTGATAGTGACAGCTCTTTGGATCTCATCTTGAGAGTTGACGGCAACAGATTCCAAATGCAAATAGCACACTTGAAATGGACTCTGGACCTTTTATCTGCTCATTGTAATTGGGATATTGAGGGAATAACACACACCTGGCCATGGAACAGCTGAGAAGCCAATTGTCCCATTACTTTTGGTCCCTTAACAAGTGGGAGGCACATATGCAAACTGTTGTAATTTCTACACCGTTCACCTGATTTGGCTGTAAATACCCTCAAATTAAAGCTGACAGTCTGCAGTTAAAGCACATCTTGTTCTTTTTATTTCAAATCCATTGTGGTGGTGTATAGAGCCAAAAATGTTAGAATTGTGTCGATGTCCCAATATTTATGGACTTGACATATAAAAAAAATTATATATATATATATATATATTTAGGGCTGCACGATATGGGAATTTTGTGCGATTGCGTTTGGGCAGGGCTCGACAAATCCCAGGTCGCCATGGCAACCAGGAATTTAGTCCTGGCGCTTAGGTATTTGTCAGCCCGTTTTCAAAGGTGCCCAGGCGATGGGTGCGGAGCTGCCGTTCTGTCCGGAGGCAGCACCGTGTGAAACAGCTCCGTCACAGCACACAATAGCAGAGACGCTGGCTTCAGGGAGGGGAGGGACTCGGGAGGAGTGTAATCTGAACCTAGAGTGGAAGCTGCTTCTGCCAGCCCCTCCCCTCCCTGCCCACCAACCAATCAGAGCTAAGGCCTCTTTCACACTTGCGTTGTCCGGATCCGGCGTGTACTCCACTTGCTGGAATTACACACCGGATCCGGAAAAACGCAAGTGTACTGAAAGCATTTGAAGACGGATCAGTCTTCAAAATGCTTCCAGTGTTACAATGGCAGCCAGGACGCTATTAAAGTCCTGGTTGCCATAGTAGGAGCGGGGGAGTGGCATACTTACAGTCCGTGCGGCTCCCGGGGCGATCCAGAGTGACGTCAGAGCGCCCCATGCGCATGGATGACGTGCCATGCGGTCACGTCATCCATGCGCCTGGGGCGCCCTGACGTCACTCTGGAGCGCCCTGCCCCGGGAGCCGCACGGATGGTAAGTATGCTGCTCCCCGCTCCCCGCTACACTTTACCATGGCTGCCAGGACTTTAGCGTCCCGGCAGCCATGGTAACCATTGAGAAAAAGCTAAACGTCGGATCCGGCAATGCGCCGAAACGACGTTTAGCTTAAGGCCGGATCCGGATCAATGCCTTTCAATGGGCATTAATTCCGGATCCGGCCTTGCGGCAAGTGTTCAGGATTTTTGGCCGGAGCAAAAAGCGCGGTATTTTCTCTGGCCAAAAAACGTTCCGTTCCGGAACTGAAGACATCCTGAACAGATTTCACTCCATTCAGAATGCATTAGGATAATCCTGATCAGGATTCTTCCGGCATAGAACCCCGACAACGGAACTGTATGCCGGAAGAAAAGAACGCAGGTGTGAAAGAGCCCTAAGGCAAGCACTAGCAGCTCTGAGTCTGAGTCACTGACACAAGTACAGGGAGTCTAAGAAAGAATCGAATGAGTCACAGGTTAAAAGAATCTAAAGATCCGACTTAGTGACTCATTCGATTCTTTGAGTTAAAAGAACAGTCAGTCACTAGAACAGTTTACACTGAGGCTGATGACCAGGCTGCAGCAGTGATAAGATTAAAGGGCTTCTGTCACCCCACTAAACCGTGTTTTTTATTTTTTTTTTTACTTAGAATCCCTACACTGCAATTTATGCCTACTTAATCTAATTAATCATTTTGGTCCAGTAGATTTTGTTTAAAACGTGCTTTTAAAATATGCAAATTACCTTGCTACCAGTGTAGATGTAACGTCATCGGTGCAGGCGCATTGACGATCGAGCGGCCGCCTCTCAGTGCGCCTGCGCCGACTGAATACCGTTACGGCGCAGGCGCGAGATCTTGATAGCAGATAGGGCCAGCAGAGGACGATCCCGTTCCCTGGTCCTGTCAATCAGCATACGCAGGGGGCGTCTTTTAGGATCGGAGGATGCGGCTGCTACCAGAAAGTAGCCGTCCTACTTGCTGGTAGCAAGGTAATTTGCATATTTTAAAAGCACGTTTTAAACAAAATCTACTGGACCAAAATGATTAATTAGATTATGTAGGCATAAATCGCAGTGTAGGGATTATAAGTAAACAAAAAAAAAAAAAAGGTTTAGTGGGGTTACAGAAGCCCTTTAAAAGGGACAGGAGCAGAGAGATGAGGGAAGTGACAGGACAGAGTTTAGATTACAGTTTGAATTATCCCTTTAGGATCAAATTGGCTTCTCAAGGAGATATATATGTTAAAGGCATCCCTTCTTCTGTCTCATTCAGTAGCTATATAACTAAGGGTACTTTCACACTTGCGGCAGGACGGATCCGGCAGGCTGTTCACCCTGTCGGATCCATCCTTCCGCTGTTTCGCCTGACCACCGCTCCGTCCTTATTGACTATAATAGGGGCGGAGCTCTGGCGCAGCACAGCAGTGCATGGTGAAAGGCCGCCGGACTAAAAGTACTGCATGTCCAACTTTTTAGTCCGGCAGCTTCTCACCACGAACTGCCGTGTTGCGCCGGAGCAACGCCCCGTCCTCATTATAGTCAATAGGGTCCGGGGACGGAGTGGCGGTATATATAACATGGTATACAGCATTATTGGGGGGGCTCTATGGAAAAGTGGGGGGGGGGGAGCACTATGGGGGAACCTACTAGGGGCTTTATGACATGGCTCCGCCTGGCTCCTAACTTTTTTAGCTGGCTCCTAGATTCCAAGGAAATTTGTCAAGCCCTGGATTAGGGCCCTAAAAATTGCGATAACGATATGCGATATTTTAAGGGAATTGTGCTAGAGGTCTATTTGCTTGGATTTTCAAGGCAAAAGCGCACACAAATTACTGATAATGCTGAAATGTAGTTATGCTTAATTCAAGAACTGAAATGCACAGTGTTTTTCAAAATAAAACATATTTTACTAAATTAAATAAAATATAAATCGCATAAAACAGATAAATAGAAGAACATTTGTTCATTAAAATAATGACTTGCCTCCAGCCCCTCCTTCCCCGCACTGTAACGGATGCAACATAGCGCCGGCGATACATGCGTGTCAGCCATGTAAAAAGTCAACCATCGCTTTATAAGACGCTCTACCATTTTCCCCCAAAAAAAGTTAGTCTTATAAAGCGAAAAATAAGGTAATACAATTTCAGCATTTTATTTTACCGGATGTGAAAGGTACGTTAAAACACCACCAAACAGGGAAACCAGAAAATGAAGACAAAACTCCAGTTCCCCTCCCCCTTCATTTTCTCCATTCTCTGGTTTTGTTTTTTCTCATCACAATTTAGGGTGCATTCACACGACCACGTCCGTGAGACAGCAGACTGTGGCTCTGCAAAACAGACGTCGGTCATGTGCACCCCGCATCGCGGTACAGACCCATTGACTTCAATAGGTCCGCGATAAACATGTGGCTGAAGGAAGGTCATGTCCTATCTTTTGGGGCTGCATGGACCTGGAAGCACATGGAAGGGCAGTCTGCAAGATGGACACAGCTGTGGGCACCCTAAGGGCTCATGAACAGGATCGTTACCTGTGTTATAGTCCGCATGTGGATCCACACAGCACAGACAAGAACAGGACATGTTCTATATTTTTGCGGATGCCACTGAATGACATACAGAGTGCTGTTCACATCTTTTGCAGTGAATGGGACCGCAGCTGACCCGCAAACAATCTGTATCGAATGTGGACCAAAAATACGTTTGCGTACATGAGGCCTAAAACTGAGAAATGTATAAACAAATGTGTCCCCATTATCGCCTTTTTAATTTTATCATTTGCGTCTAGGTTTGCGGTACAGACACACACTTTGGATGTTCAGAATTTTGGGGGGGAACTTGTTGTGGTTTATGTTTCGGATTTGTCTCGGATTGTGCTGCAGATGTCACATTATGCTGTGTAACGGGTGATTTCCGTAGTATGTAAAATCCACATTACAAGTCACTTTCCGCTGCCAATTTTGTAATGCAGTGTGTAGATGATTTATTTAAAGGGGTTCTGCAGTTTTTTAAACTGACTACCTCTCCTCTGGCTAGATCATCAGCATCTGATCGTCAGGAGTCCGACACCCAGAACCCCTGCCAATCAGCTGTTTGAGAAGGCAGCGGCGCTGGCAGTAGTGCTGCGACCTTCTCACTGTTTACCGCAGGCCCGGTGATGTCACAACTAGTATCACTGGCCTGGGCGCGGCTAAGCTCCATTAAAGTGAACAGAGCTTGGCGCTACTGCCAGTGCTGCTACCTTCTCAAACAACTGATCGGCGGGGGTCCCGGGTGTCGGACCCCTGCCAATCAGATGCTGATGATCTATCCAGAGGATAGGTCGTCAGTTTAAAAGAACTGCAGAACCTCTTTAAATCTTGTTCTGTTTTCTGCCACTGTAAATGCTGCAGATTTCCCGCACACAGTTCCTCTATGTGCACCACGTGTGGCCGCACAGCTAGTGTTCCTTTATACTAGTTTGGAAGTGTACATTTCATAAGCTGTTACTTTTTGTATAACTACATGCTGACCTTATATCTAGCGGTATCTGTTGTCTTTATCAGTCCGTCCAGCCTAAGCAGGTCCTAAACATTAGATAAGTGTCTAATGTAGAGTAAACAATTGCCAGGACTAGGGTTGTCACAATACTCAAATTTTGATTCAATTTCAATGCCATAAAAAAGTATCGCGATATTCGATACCACACAAAAAAAATAAAACGCCCAAAAAACTGTGTGCATTCTGCATTTTATGAAACATCCGACCAATAATCGAACGGTCCGATCCTATATTTTGGGGGGGACAAGGTGACAAAAAAATTGCAAATTGCGCAGTTTTTATAAAAAAATGTTATTTTACGGCGTTCACCGCATAGATTATAATTGTTTTTCTTCCCTATATATGTTTTAATAGTTCATACTTTTTTGGGCGTGGCGATATGTTATGTTTATTTATATATTTTATATGTAAAATTGGGAAAGAGGGTGATTTTAAACTTAATTATTATTTTTTTTCTCTTTATTTAATAACTACTTTTCCCCTTAGGGGCTAGAACTTGGGATCTTTACATCCCCTGTCCCATTCACCCTAATAGAGCTCTATCAGGGTGAATAGGACTTCACACTCTCCTTGCTGCCCTGTGCATAGTACACACAGCAGCAGGGAGCTGACTATGGCTGCCAGGGCTTCAGTAGAGTCCTGGCTGCCATGGTAACCAATCGGAGCCCCGGGACTACACTGCTGGGGCTCCGATCAGAATCTGCCACTGCCACCAATGAGGAGGGGACCCTGTGTGGCCACTGCCACCAATAAATCAGTAACATTTTAATACAAATACAGGAGGCGGGTACTGGCTGCAGAATCGCATAGCTGGCACCCGACCTCTATGACAGGGCGCTGCGATCCTTGCCAGTTAACCCCTCAGGTGCCGCACATTATCATCATTGGTGGCGTAGTGGCCACAACCCCTCCCCTCCTCCGCCCCTCTCTCATCTTATAGGTGGCAGCAGCAGCATAGGGGTGAGGGAGGGAGAAACTCATTCTCCCCTGTGCTGCTGAGGAGAACGTGGAGCATGCTGAGAGCAGCATGCGCCATGTTCTGATACTAGGCTAAATGTCAAATCCTGGTATCGATACCAGTACAAAAGTATTGATTGGGTATCGATAATTCGATACCTGCTACAACCCTAGCCAGGACCCTTGCCCCATTAGGTCAATATCTATTTAGCTTAGGCTACTGCATTTTGCTGTCTGTTTTGTTGCATTCCCATGCTGTATACAAAATCGCTGCCAGCAGCGTTTTTGTATGCGGCGTAGTAAACTTATGAACAATCCATCGGACACCAAAAAAACGGTTCCAGTGCCCATTGACTTACTATGGTATTTGATGCCGGATCCGATTCTTAATTTTCAGTATAATACAACCGGATCCTTTCTGAACAGAAGCAGTCGGTTGTATTATTTAAACTGATGCGTTTTTGCTGCAGTTTTGAGATCCCATGCCGGATCTAAAAAACGCAGGTGTGAAAGTAGCCTTAGCAAGTATGTAATGTGTATGGCTGACCTTAGACTTCTAGCTCTGGTCCTAGGAGCTGTCATTTATGTATGTCAGCATATAGCTGGTGTAGCTTTGTTATTTGGACATATGGCCTGACCGAAGATGGCACCAAATGTAAGAATCTTCATAGACACATACCTGTGGTCTTCTGATTAAAACGCTGTTTTTATTTTCTTGATCTGAGGTTCTGTCCTGGAGTTCAGGATGATTTGCATCCAACAGAGGAACTGCCTTCTGGACTTCACCAGATAGGCATAGACTCCAGTGACTATAAGGACATCTGACCACTTTATCGCCAAAGGTGCAAGCTTGGGCTGGACAAAGTCATGCATGCAGGACTTTCTTTCCAGCTGAAGCCTTCACTTATGCTGGAAAGCGGCCGGACCACCACTGGAAGCCATTATAGTCAATGCGGTGCATGGGTGTGTTTGTCTATGCTGGATCCGGTGAAGTCAGCACGCAGATGTGAATCACAGAAAAACAGCGCTTTAACCACCTAAATGTTTTGCTCCAGCAGTGGGAAAAGTAGCTAACTGGTGGGGGGAGGGCTGCTTTAGATGCTGCTATCTCCTGAGTGAAAGCTGACAGTCCAAGCTTTCAGACAATTCCAGAATGACAGCAATATCTTCAGTACAGGGGAAGATATCACTGATAGAAATCAGGATGCTGTTAATGCAACTGAAAGTGAAAGTAAAAACTGGTTTTATCCGAGATTATTCCTGACTCGATTTCTAACAGTGATTTTTTCCTCTGTTGCTTGGACTGTCATTTGTATGAAAGCCTGGCATGTCAGCTTTCGAACAAGACCAGTTGCATGTTTCTAGCTGCTACCATTCAGGAGATAGCAGCAGCAGCAGCAGCAGCAGCAGCTAAAGCAGCCCTCCCCCTCCAGTTAGCTACTTTTCCCACTGCCCGAGCTGGACTCGGGCAAAACAGTTAGGCCCCTTTCACACGGGCATTGTGGGAAAATGTGCGGGTGCGTTACGGGAAGACCCGTGATTTTTCTGCGCGAGTGCAAAACATTGTAATGCGTTTTGCACTCGCATGAAAAAAATCGCGCATGTTTGGTACCCAAACCTGAACTTCTTCACAGAAGTTCGGGCTTGGGATCGGTGTTCTGTAGATTGTATTATTTTCCCTTATAACATGGTTATAAGTGAAAATAATAGCATTCTGAATACAGAATGCATAGTCAAATAGCGCTGGAGGGGTTAATTATTATTATTATTATTATTTTTTTAATTGTTTAACTCACCTTAGTCCACTTGTTCGCGTAGCCCGGCATCTCCTCCTGTCTCCTTTGCTGAACAGGACCTGGGGTGAGCATTAATTAAATGAACAGGACCTGTGATGACGTCACTCCGGTCATCACATGTTCCATCATCATGTGATGACCGGACTGACGTCATCACAGGTCCTGTTCATGTAGTTAATGCTCACCCCAGGTCCTGTTCAGCAAAGGAGAAGGAGATGCCGAGCTATGCGAACAAGTGGACTAAGGTGAGGTAAATAAAAAAAATATATATTTTTTAACCCCTCCAGCGCTATTTGACTATGCATTCTGTATTCAGAATGCTATTATTTTCCCTTATAACCATGTTATAAGGGAAAATAATAATGATCGGGTCTCCATCCCGATCGTCTCCTAGCAACCATGCGTGAAAATTGCACCGCATCCGCACTTGCTTGCGGATGCTTGTGATTTTCACGCAATTCCCATTCATTTCTATGGGGCCTGTGTTACGTGAAAAACGCACAAAATAGAGCATGCATGAAATCGCCGTTAATGTGAACAGCCCCATAGAAATTAATGGGTCGGTATTCAGTGCGGGTGCAATGCGTTCAACTCGTGCATCGCATCCGCGCGGAATTCTCGCCCGTGTGAAAGGGGCCTTAGGCCCCTTTCACACGAGTGAGTTTTCTATGTGAATGCAATGCGTGACGTGAACGCATAGCACCCGCACTGAATCCTCACCCAATCACTTCAAAATATATATAATTATTATTTATTTTTTATACATGAATCAGTTTTGCGTTGCATAAAAAAAAAAACGCAGCATGTTCTATATTCTGTGTTTTTCACGCAGCCCTGGCCCCATTAAAGTGAATGGGGCTTCAGTGAAAAACGCATTGCATCCGGAAGCAAGCGCGGGTGCAATTTTATTTATTTTTCCCCCTGATGATTGCTAAAAAATGTTTGTAAACCTTCAGTTTTTTTTTATCACGCACGTGAAAAACTCATCAAAACGCATTGCACCCGCGCAGAGAAAAATGAACACAATCGCAGACAAAACTGACTGAACTTGCTCGCAAAATGGTGCGAGTTTCACTGAATGCATTTGGACCTAATCTGTCACGCTCGTGTGAAAGAGGCCTTAGGTGGTTAATCGGGTGAACCACAACTGTCTAGTCTATACAAACAGCTGGATGCGGAGGCCACTGGTGACACACCCTAATAAATTTGGCGTATCGTTACTGCATGATTCTTAAGATTGGCGTATAAAAGGCTAGTCATAATGAATTTCCCCCAATAGTTTCCAGTTTGGCTACATGCACACGAACGTTGTTTGTTTCCATGTCCGTTCCGTTTTTTTGGCGGATAGGATGCAGACCCATTCATTTCAGTGGGTCCGCAATCCGTATGTCCGTTCCGTAGCCCCACCAAAAAATAGAACATGTCCTATTCTTGTCCGTTTTAGGCATTGTTACAATGGATCCACAAAAAAAAAAAAAACGGATGGTAGGTATACATATGTTTTTTGGCAGACCGCAGAACACATACGGTCGTGTGCATGTAGCCTTTAACAGTAAAAGTCCTCTGTAGCCAGCCATGGACGACCATCGTTACAGCCATTGCAGGTTGGCCACATGCTCAGTATGTATATCTGGTCTCTTGGTTCTGATTGAGGTTGTTTTCGATGGATCTAAAAAGATGCTTGTGTGCTGTGGCGTAATTATCCTGAACTCTGCCCAAGGCCACTGAAGGGGTTGTCTCATTTGCAAGTGGCATTTATTATGTAGGATGACCTGAGGATAGGTCATCAATATTAAAAGTAAGTGGCTTGTATTACATAATAAATTCTATTTGCTGAAGTGACACAATTCCTTTAAAATAAAAAGCATCCTATACTGATTCTTCTCGCCGTTCCCTGTGCGGTGGTTTCGATTCTCCTCCCGCATTTTAAATACAAGTCCGCAGTTGTGAAATCCAGACATTTGGCAAATGACCGCTGCAGCCAATTATTGGCGTCAGTGCACCTGCACCTTGTACCACTTAGGAAAGAGCGATGGCTGCAGTGATCACGTACCATATACCTGCATGTCACCAATGCAGCCTTAACAGCAGGAGAAACAGGCGAGTATAGAGTATTTAGGGTGATTTTAATTTTTTATTTTTGTTAAGGCATTTAGTGGTGGTGGGATAACCCAGATAACCCCTTTAATTTTGGCAGTTACTAGTACAAGCATTTGTAGCTGTGGACAGTGAGGGAGGAGAGGAGACAAAACATCCACTCTGTAACTGAGCAATAGCCTCGCTGCTGTGTGTGAGGTGGATTTACAGCACACATTGGGAGCAAATGTTACTATGGATACTTGCTGCCAATCACCCTATAAATGAGCAAGACGCTCGTCCATCGGGTGAAATGATCTTTTCTTCAGCATTAGGACTTATTCACTACTTTGTTCCGCATCTTTGCGGCTCGGGTGCGGATCCATTCACTTTAATGGGGCTGCAAAACATGCGGACAGCACTCCATGTGCTGTCCGCATCCGTTGCTCCGTTCCGTGGCCCCTCAAAAATTGAGTCATGTCCTATTGTCCGTTTTGCGGACAAGAATAGGCATTTCTACAAAGGGCCGTCCGTTCCGCAAATTGCGGAAAAGGCACACGTGCGGCATCTGTGTTTTGTTTCTGGACCGCAAGATATGGCACGTTCATGTGAACAAGCCCTTAGGTTGTGAATCTGTATGGCATTAACCATCACTTGTCCCCATTCACTCGAGGTGATTCACCTCCACTGACGAGCAGGCAATTATGGGGAAGGAACAGCGATTTATTGATATTTGCTGGCTCGGGCAGTGTAAATCCACCTTCAAAACACAAAATAGGGCAGATACGTTTGTGAAGGTCACAATGGCACCTCAAGCCCCATACCATTAGGGGAATTATGGCATTTTAGAATGTGCCAAATTCATTAAATTGTCACAAGACCTGTGATAAATGTTGCTCATTTTGTGACAGAGAGCGAAAAAATGTGCCAAAAAATGGCATTAAAATACCCCTGACCCCCTAAATTCCACCTAGGATTTTTACATCACCCTAGTAGTGGAGTAGCTTAATATTAACCACCTCAGCTCCCCTAGCTTAAACACTCTTAATAACCAGACCACTTTTTACAATTCTGCACTACACTACTTTCACCGTTTATTGCTCGGTCATACAACTTGCCACCCAAATGAATTTTGCCTCCTTTTCTTCTCACTAATAGAGCTTTCATTTGGCGGTATTTCATTGCTGCTGACATTTTAACTTTTTTTTTGTTATTAATCGAAATTTACAGTTTTCCCATCACAAAATACCTTGGGGTGTCTTTATTCCAAAATGGGGTCACTTGTGGGGTAGTTATACTGCCCTGGCATTTTAGGGGCCCAAATGCGTGCAAAGTAGTTTGAAATCAAAATCTGTAAAAAATGCCCTGTGAAATCCTAAAGGTGCTCTTTGGAATGTGGGCCCCTTTGCCCACCTAGGCTGCAAAAAAGTGTCACACGTGTGGTATCACCGTACTCAGGAGAAGTTGGGCAATGTGTTTTGGGGTGTCATTTTACATATACCCATGCTGGGTGAGAGAAATATCTCGGTCAAATGCAAACTTTGTATAAAAAAAAATAGGAAAAGTTGTCTTTTGCCGAGACATTTCTCTCACTCAGCATGGGTATATGTAAAATGACACCCCAAAACACATTGCCAAACTTCTCCTGAGTACGGCGATACCACATGTGTGACACTTTTTTGCAGCCTAGATGCGCAAAGAGGCCCAAATTCCTTTTAGGAGGGCATTTTTAGACATTTGGATCCCAGACTTCTTCTCACGCTTTAGGGCCCCTAAAATGCCAGGGCAGTATAAATACCCCACATGTGACCCCATTTTGAAAAGAAGACACCCCAAGGTATTCCATGAGGGTCATGGCGAGTTCATAGAAGATTATTATTTTTTTTGTCCCAAGTTAGCGGAAATTGATTTTTTTTAATTTGTATTTATTTTCTTTTTCTTACAAAGTCTCCCTTTCCGCTAACTTGGGACAAAAATTTCAATCTTTCATGGACTCAATATGCCCCTCAGCGAATACCTTGGGGTGTCTTCTTTCCAAAATGGGGTCATTTGTGGGGTGTTTGTACTGCCCTGGTATTCGAGGGTCTCCGCAATCATTACATGTAGGGCAAGCATTAGGAGTATCTGCTATTCTCCTTATATTAAGCATACGGGTAATGAGATTATTATTTTTTTTTCCGTTCAGCCTCTGGGCTGAAAGAAAAAATGAACGGCACAGATTTCTTCATTCGCATTGATCAATGTGGATGAAAAAATCTCTGCCAAAAAAAAAAAAAAAGAGGGGAAAGGCGTCTGCCAGGACATAGGAGCTCCGCCCAACATCCATACCCACTTAGCTCGTATGCCCTGGCAAACCCGATTTCTCCATTCACATCAATCCATGTGGATGAATAAATCATTGCCGGGATTTTTTATTTTTTTATATACAAAGTGTTTGCCAAAGCATATGAACACCACCGCCCCCTCAGCTCATAAGCCTCGGCAAACGTACCTTTTACTGCAGAGGAGAAATCTCGTCTTGCAGCGCCGCATACACCGACTTTTGTGTAATCTGACAGCAGCGCAATGCTTCTGTCAGAATGCACATCAGTGCTGCAGCTGGTTGATCGGTTGGTCCACCTAGAAGGTAAAAATAAAAAACCAGGCCGCAACGCAATAAACTTATTAACTTTATAATAACATTTGAACGGAACATATAAACTTTCTTTAACTTTTTGAACAGAACGTTAACTTTTTTGCTTACTGGTGATTTTTTTTTTACCTTTTTATAGGACAAACCTCTCCTTCCCCATGAGGCAAAGCGCAAAGCGCCCAGAGATGTGGCGAAGTACATTATGCACTTTGTCCCAGGTGAATGGAGAGGTTTGCAGCAGCTGTGAGTGAAAGGGCCCTAATAGCCCTGTGTGCCTGTCCTGTGAAACGCAATCCCTATGCTAAGTGTACCGTTGTGTGGTACTTCTGGAAACACTCCCCTAAGCAAAGAGCAGGGTGGTCAGGGCAGTCAGGACAGAAATAGCGGGTGTCACGCCTTATTCCACTCCTGCTACAGACACATTTTTTTCGCGGCGGTGGTCGGTTTGAGGTACCAGCAACGACACTGGGGGAAATGTCGCTCGTGTAGACGGCTCACTACACTGGTGGATGGGGCCACGGAGCCTCCTGGATACAGGAGGTTCTCGATGATCTCTTTCTGAAATTTGAGGAAGGATCCTGTTCTCCCAGCCTTACTGTAGAGAACAAAACTATTATATACAGCCAATTGAATTAAATATACAGACACCTTCTTATACCAGCGTCTGGTCCTGCGGGAAAGTAGATAAGGAGCCAACATCTGGTCATTGAAATCCACCCCTCCCATGAGCGAATTATAGTCGTGGACACAGAGGGGCTTTTCAATGACACTGGTTGCTCCTTCAATTTGGATTGTCGTGTCTGCGTGAATGGAGGAGAGCATGTAAACGTCACGCTTGTCTCTCCATTTCACCGCAAGCAGTTCTTGGTTACACAAGGCAGCCCTCTCCCCCCTTGCAAGACGGGTGGTAACGAGCCATTGGGGGAAGCCCAGGCGACTAGTTCGCGCTGTGCCACAGCAGCCAATCTGTTCTAGGAACAAATGCCTGAAGAGGAGCACACTTGTGTAGAAATTGTCCACATAAAGATGGTACCCCTTGCCAATTAAGGAGGACACCAAGTCCCAGACTGTCTTCCCACTGCTCCCCAGGTAGTCAGGGCAACCGACTGGCTCCAGGGTCTGATCTTTACCCTCATAGATCCGAAATTAGTGGGTATAGCCTGTGGCCCTTTCACAGAGCTTATACAATTTGACCCCATACCGGGTGCGCTTGCTTGGGATGCATTGTTTGAAGCCAAGGCGCCCGGTAAAATGTATAAGGGACTCGTCTACGCATATGTTTTGCTCAGGGGTATACAAATCTGCAAAGTTGGTGTTGAAGTGGTCTATGAGGGGCCGAATTTTGTGGAGCCGGTCAAAAGCTGGGTGGCCTCTGGGACGAGAGGTGCTTTTGTCGCTAAAGTGCAGGAAACGCAGGGTGGTCTCAAATCGTGTCCTGGACATGGCAGCAGAGAACATGGGCATGACCGCAATTCATGCTTTTTGGTTAAGCCCATGTTGAGGAGAAGGCCCAGAAAATTTTTAAATTCGGAAACTTGGACAGGTTTCCACCGGAAAGACTGGGCATAATAGCTTCCCAGGCTGGCGGCTATAAATTCAGTGGCATATTGGTTTGTTTCTACCACAACTAAGTCCAAGAGCTCCGCAGTCAAGAACAGCAAAAAAAAAACCCAGTGCCGAACCGATCTGAGCTGTCTCAAACCGAACTCCAGACTGGGCGGTGAAAGGGGGAACTACTGGTGCGGATGAAGTTGGGGGGCTGCCAATAAGGGTTTGCCAGCACCTCAGGGACTCTGTGCGGTGGCTGCGACGGGGTAACTATTGCACCTGCCACCGTACCAGCTTCAACTGCCCTTCTGGTGCTCGCCACTTCACCATGTTGTACGGCAGTGCTGGTACTAGGTCCAGGGTGGTCTGCTGGTGTATGCCTCACCACGTAATCCGACAGCGCCAGCCCCACTCTGCTGCCCTTGAAGCGGATCCTGCGCAACCTGTGCTGTAGCAACACAGGGCTGGGTACGCCTGTTGGTATCAGGGACCTCAACCTCCTCGTCCGAACTTTGGGTCAGACTGCCACTGCTTTCTACAGGTTCATATTCTGACCCGCTGGATTCGTCAGATGAGGGTTCCCATTCCACATCCGAATGGGTCAGAAGCCTGTAGGCCTCTTCAGAAGAATACCTCTTGTTTGACATTTGGACTACTAAATTTAGGGGGTATTCCCTGAGACTACCCAAGAAAAAAGGCAAGCCTGTCTTACAAATGGGGGGCTAGCGAAGTACCGGAGGCTGCTGCGATTGATAAAAAATATCAAAACAGATTTATTTTTTTTTTTTTTTATCGCCGCAGCGCGTGTAAAGTGATTGTGCAGTGATCAAAAAAATAATTATTTTTTGTCACTCCGGCGGGGTGGGCGTGGGTGAACGCACGTGTGGGCGACCGATCAGGCCTGATCGGGCAAACACTGCGTTTTGGGTGGAGGGCGAACTAAGGTGACACTAATACTATTATAGATCTGACTGTGATCAGTTTTGATCACTTAGGGCTGTTTCACACGAGCGGATGCCGTGCATGACATCCGCTCCGTGAAAGAGTGCCAAGACCTGATGCAGACTGCAGAGGCACGGAGCATTAACATGACTGATAATGCTCCGTGCCTCTCTGTGATCTCTGTCACTGTGATTTCGTAGTAAAGAGGTCACAGAGAGGCACGGAGCATTATCAGTCATGTTAATGCTCCGTGCCTCTGCAGTCTGCATCGGGTTTTGGCACTTTCACGGAGCGGATGTCACGCACGGCATCCACTTGTGTGAAACGGCCCTTACAGATACTATAAAAGTACAAATGCTGATTAGCGATACGCTAATCAGTGACTGTGGTGGGCTGGGCGCTAAACGATCGCTAACTGCCTAACCAAGGGGCCTAAACTATCCTAAAACCTAACAGTCAATACCGGTGGGGGAAAAAAAAGACAGTTTACACTGATCACTTTTTTTCCCTTTCACTAGGTGATTGACAGGGGCGATCAAGGGGTTAATTGGGGTGATTGGGGGGGGGGGGGGTGATTGGTGTACTCACTGTGATGTCTGCTCCTCTGCTGGAACCAACCGACCAAAAGGACCAGCAGAGAAGCCATTTAACACCTTATATTTATAAATATAAGGTGTTAAATGACTTGTAATTATTTTTTTTGAAAATTATCAGCCTGCCAGCGATGATCATTGGCAGGCTGATGATGTAATACCCCTCTAGCTTTGAGCGTCGTCTCGCGAGATGACGCACCAACGTGTGACTCTGCCTCAGACGGCCGCCTCCGGACTGCGATCCTGCGTTAGGCGGTCCGGAGGCGGTAAGGACTGGCGTTTTAGACGCCAGTCTTAATAAAGATCCATAGTTGGGGATTGTTGATCCGCCGAAGTTATAAAGAGGAGCCGGCCTCTCCATAACTTCGGCACATCCAGCGCCAGTTCTAAATGTAAGACCGCTTCTTTGCTGTCTTATATTTTAGACCATTTTCTATCCCTAAAACGTGTAGAAAATGGTGAATGAGACAGGCCTACCGGCCTGTCCTCTTCCCCCTCCCACACCACGCCCTCAATGCGTGCACGGCCACCTCTCCCATTCATTTCTATGGGGCTGACGGAAATAGCAGAGCCAGCGCATGGCTATTTTTGGCAGCTCCATAGTAATGAATGGACGGCGCAAGCGCAGTGGGCCCTCCTCCACTTTCTCCGCTCAGTTCTCCTTGTAGGTGCGGGTCCCAGCGGTGGGACCCGCACCTATCAGACAATGGGGGGCATATCTTAGCGATGTGCCCCCATTGTCTAAGATGGGATAACCCCTTTAAGGCTGTATTACACTGGCTGATATTACAGCCAATTAGCAATCATCGTGCAGTGTAAGGCTCCTGCACACGACGTATGTATTTTGCAGTCTGCAAAAAATACGGATACGTCAGTGTGCATTCCGTATTTTACGTAACAGAACAGCTGGCCCCTAATAGAACAGCACTATCCTTGTCCATAATGCGGACAATAACAGGACATGTTCTATTTTTTTTTTTTTTTTTTTGTGGAACGGAAATACGGACATATGGAATGCACACGGAGTAACTTCCTTTTTATTTGCGGACCCTTTGAAATTAATAGTTCCGTATACGGTCTGCAAAAAACCCTGGAACGGACACTGAAAGAAAATACGTTTGTGTGCATGAGGCCTAAGGGTGAAGGCACACATACAGTTCTGCCATGCCTTCAGCGTGCAGTTTTCAAGTTAGCCAGTTTAGCAGTCTCTGGTGTTCTGCATTGTGTGAATGATTTAAAGGGAACCTGTCACTGGGAATTTGTGTATAGGGCTGAGGACATGGGTTGCTTGATCGCCACTAGCACATCCACAATACCCAGTCCCTATAGCTCTGTGTGCTTTTATTGTGTATAAAAAAAAAAGATTTGATACATATGCAAATTAACCTGAAATGAGTGAGATCTTGTGTGACCAGAGAAGTCATATTTTCAAGATCTCACTCATTTCAGGTTAATTTGCATATCTATCAAATCGTTTTTTTTTTACACAATAAAAGCACACAGAGCTATGGGGACTGGGTATTGTGGATGTGCTAACTTCATCTAGCAGTAATAAAAAACTGCTTCCTAACAGCATGTTAGAACGGCACTGTGTGCCAGCACCCTAATACTGACGCTGATTTCCCGATTAACGAGCAAACACTTGTTCATCAGGCAATTCTGATTTTTAAGTATGTGTAAAAATCAGTGCTTGCCGCCAGCGTATCGTGGTGTCTAATAAAGATCTGCTGCCAGCAAACCACTAGACAGTATGGGGACAAGCGATGCATTAGTGATCTCTCCTCCCCATGCTGCATGTAATAGCAGTGGTTTCATCCGCAAGCGAGCAGGCGAATGCTCCCCCTACCGACAATCTGCCACATCGGGCTGTGTAATACAGGCTTTACTGTGAGTGTACTACTTCTCACTACTCCCATGCAGAACTCCGGGTGACTGCAGCATTAGTTGTTGCCTTCTCACTGCTTATGCAGATGTCATTTACAGAGCCATGGATGGAAATTGTGGCCACATTTTTCATAGCTCCGTAAAATAGTTTGATATAAATAGCTTTTTGAAGAGAACATGTAACTGTGAAAACAGTCTTATTATAGAGCAGGAGGAGCCGAGCAGATTGATGTATAGTTTTGTGGGAAAGGATCTAGTGTAACTTAGATTTAGTATAACCTGTCATTCATTTTTTAACCTCTACTCTGTGTGGCACAACATAGGGACATAAGAGTAGAGGCTCCAAAATAGTTATTACGTGGGGAATGCATGAAGCTATTAACACAGGCATGTCAGAAGAGGTGACAGGTCCTCTAACACCTGTTTAGCCTGAGTCCAGCATGGGCTCTGAGCAAAGCACTTTAAAGGGGTTATTCCATGACTAATGTAGTGTAAAAAATGAAAAGAGACCATATAGTACATGACAATCCCTTTCTAACAAAGCTAGAACCAGCCCTGTACCTCACATGGGTCAAGAAATCTCCCCATTCATTGCTCTGCTACATTTATATCAAGCTGACAGTTCGAGGGGGAGTGTCTTTTCTGCTGCAGCTTAGGCTACTTTCACACTAGCGTTCGTGGGTCCGCTCGTGAGTTCCGTTTGAAGGAGCTCACGAGCGGACCCGAACGCCTCCGTCCAGCCCTGATGCAGTCTGAATGGAGCGGATCCGCTCAGACTGCATCAGTCTGGCGGCGTTCAGCCTCCGCTCCGCTCGCCTCAGCACAGGACAGGCGGACAGCTGAACGCTGCTTGCAGCGTTCAGCTGTCCGCCTGGCCGTGCGGAGGCGAGCGGATCCGTTCAGACTTACAATGTAAGTCAATGGGAACGGATCCGCTTGAAGAGGTCACCATATGGCTCAATCTTCAAGCGGATCCGTCCCCCATCTTGCGCACTTAGAAAATTTTCTAAGTTATTAATGCACACGGATCCGTACTGAACGGAGCCTCCGTCTGCATTAATATGATCGGATCCGTTCAGAACGGATCCGATCAAGCGCTAGTGTGAAAGTAGCCTAAGGCTACTTTCACACTTGCGTTCAGAGCGGATCCGTCTCAGACGGATCAGCTCATATAATGCAGACGGTGGCTCCGTTCAGTACAGATCCGTCTGCATTTGGCCCCATGCACACGGCCGTTATTCACGGCCGTGTGCGGGCCGTGGAACCGCGGCCTGGATCCCTCCTGAGAGCAGGAGCGCACGGCGTCACTGGTTGCTATGACGCCGTGCGCTCCCTGCTGCCGGCACAGTACAGTAATACACTGGTATGATCTATACCAGTGTATTACTCTATTGCGGCGGCAGCAGGGAGCGCACGGCGTCATAGCAACCAGTGACGCCGTGCGCTCCTGCTCTCAGGAGGGATCCAGGCCGCGGTTCCACTGGCCCGCACACGGCCGTGAACAACGGCCGTGTGCATGGGGCCTTATATTGTTAAAATATTTCTAAGTGTGAAAGTAGCCTCAGACGGATCCGTCCAGACTTTCAATGTAAAGTCAATGGGGGATGGATCCGTTTGAAGATTGAGCCATAGTGTGTCATCTTCAAACGGATCCGTCCCCATTGACTTACATTGTAAGTCTGGACGGATCCGCACGGCCAGACGGACACCCGAACGCTGCAAGCAGCGTTCAAGTGTCCGCCTGCTGAGCAGAGCGGAGGCTGAACGCTGCCAGACTGATGCATTCTGAGCGGATCCGCGTCCACTCAGAATGCATTAGTGCTGGACGGAAGCGTTCGGGTCCGCATGTGAGCCCCTTCAAACGGAGCTCACAAGCAGACACCCGAACGCTAGTGTGAAAGTAGCCTAAGAGGGCGTGTCTCAGCTCTCCCCATCACAGCTCAGGAGGCAGCTGAAGGATGAAACTGAGCATGCGCGGCCTTCTCAGTGAGCAGGACAAAGAAATAAGGGAGGGGGGGGGGAGCAGGTGGCGCTATACAGATACAGATTTTATTGAATAACTCAATGGGTATGCACAGTTTTTAATTACATGCAATTACAAAAGTATTCAGATCCAGATGCTGGTTTGAAAAGTGTAGAGTGTTTTGTGGGGACATCCCCTTTAACTTATGGGGGAAGGTCTGCTTTAGCTGCTCATATCTCCTAATTGGCAGCAGCTAGAGACATGGGCCTGGTCTTGTTTGAAAGCTGGCATTCCAACCTACATTCACTGCATCCCATTAAGGCCTCATGCACACAACAGTATTTTTTCACGGTCCGCAAAACGGGGTTCTGTAATCCGTTTTTGTTTCCGTGTGTCTTCCTTGATTTTTGGAGGACTACCAGACATGAAGGAAAGTAAAAAAAAATCTAAGTAAAGTTTGCCTTGCAAATGATAAAAAAAAAAAACGGACACTGATCACGGACGCGGATGATAATCTTGTGTGCATCCGTTTTTTGTTTTTTTTTTCACGGACCCATTGACTTGAATGGGTCCGCGAAAAAAATAGGACAGGTCATATTTTTTTGACGGATTGAAAACACGGATCACAGACGCGGATGACAAACGGTGCATTATCCGAGTTTTCAACGGACCCATTGAAAGTCAATGGGTCCGCAGAAAATCATGAGAAAACGGAACAACGGACACGGAACACAACAACGGTCGTGTGCATGAGGCCTAACAGTGATATCCTCTCATGTAGTAAAGGTAATGCTTTCATGCTGGTCTTGTTTGAAAGCTTGGAATGCTGCCTATCCAGAGATATGAGCAGTTAAAGCAGTCGCCCAACAAATGTCTGCTCGTCTACGGGGGAGACCTCTGCATTTACATGCACCAATCTCCTCCACAGTATGTGGAGGAGTGATCACTACCACCATAGCTCATCCCCATACATAATCATTGTAGCAGAGCCTGTTTTGAATGGTGCGACCTGCCAGCAAATGATGATTCAGCTGTGCTCACCAATGATCCTGTTACCCTATGAACGAACGTTTTGCTTGTTCATTGGGTAATTGGCTGCACCATTACACCAGTAGAACATCGCTAACGAGCATTTGTACGAATGCTCGTTAGCGCTAATCTTCCTGAACATCAGGTAGTGTTTAAGGGATTACAAATACTGATGCAAAATAGCGACCATGTGAAAGTGGCCTGAGGCTGGGGATACACTAGACTGACTGTATGTAGCATTTCTAATTGACTAATTGTCAAGTGACAGCCGCA
Source organism: Bufo gargarizans (assembly GCF_014858855.1). Taxonomy (NCBI): domain Eukaryota; kingdom Metazoa; phylum Chordata; class Amphibia; order Anura; family Bufonidae; genus Bufo; species Bufo gargarizans. The sequence goes on from NC_058083.1 coordinate 271,379,016, forward strand.
GTACAGAAAATCCAGTCAATTTCCTGCTTTGTACTATAGCTGTGTACAAAAAGTTGACTGTGCTTAGTTTGGGGAAATCCCTTCCCCCCCGTGTGTCTTTCACACCAGTCAAAAAACGCTTCTGTTATTGATAATACAACAATCTGCATCTATTATGAACGGATCCGGTTGTATTATCTTTATCATAGACAAGACGGATCAGTCATGAACTTGACAAAGTCAATGAGGGACGGATCCGTTTTCTATTGTGTCAGAGAAAACGGATCCGTCCACATTGACTTACATTGTGTGTCAGGACGGATCCGTCTTGCTTCACACCACATTGGGGACAGAAAAACACTGCTTGCAGTGTTATTCTGTGCGATGAGGACTCAACTAAACGGAATGGAATGCATTCTGTTTCATTCAGTTTAGTTTTGTCCCCATTGACAATGAATGGGGACAAAACGGAAGCATTTTCCCCCGCTATTGAGATTCTTTGACTGATCTCAATAGCGGAAAGGGAAATCGCAAGTGTGAACGGAGCCTTACATCATCGTGTCAGTACAGTACAATAGACCTGCGATCTGATAGGAACGATCATAAAACACTTTGATGCAGTCAGTCTGAGAGATGTGGACGGTGGACCCAGCACATTCTAGTGAGTCAGCCCTAAATGTTTATATCGGCTGATCCCCTGAAAGCAAATATACAAATTATCCGATCAGTTGTGGCTGACAAAACTGAGATTTTAACTTAGAGCAGTTTTTATACGTGAAGTCTTAATGCTGATCTACTGCAAATTGACTAGGCAGTGATTAGCCGTGTACTAACAATGTGCTCCTCTTCATACAGACTCTCCTTGAGTATGCTGAAAAATGGAAAGCTTCCGAAGATTCTCTGCCCTTGCTGGAAGTGTACACTGTGGCCATCCAAAGTTACTCCAACGCCAGACCATACCTCACCTCGCAGTGTGAAAACGTCAGCTTAGTGCTTGAGCGGCTAGCTTTGTAAGTATTTAAGTGTTTCTAACAGAAATATATATATATATATATATATATATATATATATTCTGCAGTGGAAAATGCTGCTGATCAATCAGCGCGGAGGAATCCAACACTATCTCTGCAGATTTTGCAGTGGATTTTTCCACAGTGTTTTCCAATGAATGGAATGGAAAGATTCTCATACAAACCTGCAACAAAATCTGCATTATAATTCACACCAAAAAATCTGCAACTTTCTAGAAAAAAGAAAAAAAAAAGACGGCACCTGCGGATTTTCTGGCGTAATGTTCGGCCATGTGTGCAGGCACCCTTTGAGCTCTTTCAGGTGAGTGTGTGCAGTCCAGAAATCGCGCTCCGTGTGAGATTGATCCTCTGTTCTGGACACTACTCGTCTTGCAGTAGCGCAAGTGCCTCTACATGACCTTCATTCTACAGCAGGGATCAGCAACCTCCGGCACCCCTGCCATTCAGAAACTAGAATGCTTCAAGTTTGTATGCTGGGAGTTGTAGTTTTGCGGCAGCTGGAGTGCTGAAGGTTGCTGAGCCCTGTTCTATAGGATCATACTGACAAAGAGCGCTCACTATGATTCTGTAGCAATAAGGTCATGCAGAGGCACATAAATCAGTATAAGGCCTCATGCACACGACCGTTGTGTGCATCCGTGGCCGTTGTGCCGTTTTTTTTTTCGCGGACCCATTGACTTTCAATGGGTCCGTGGAAAAATCGGAAAAATGCACCGTTTTGCAGCCGAGGCCGTGATCCGTGTATCCTGTCCGTCAAAAAAATATGACATGTCCTATTTTTTTGACGGACAACGGTTCACGGACCCATTCAAGTCAATGGGTCCGTGAAAGAACACGGATGCACACAAGATTGGCATCCGTGTCCGTGGCCGTAGGTTGCTTTCATGCAGACGGATCCGAAGATCCGTCTGCATAAAAGCTTTTTCAGATCTAAGTTTTCACTTCGTGAAAACTCATATCCGACAGTATATTCTAACACAGAGGCGTTCCCATGGTGATGGGGACGCTTCTAGTTAGAATACACTACAAACTTTGTACAAGACTGCCCCCTGCTGCCTGGCAGCACCCGATCTCTTACAGGGGACCGTGATCCTACAATTAACCCTTTCAGGTGCGGCACCTGAACGGGTTAATTGTACTATCATATCCCCCTGTAAGAGATCAGGGCTGCCAGGCAGCAGGGGGCAGCCCCCCCCCCCCCTCCCCAGTTTGAATATCGTTGGTGGCACAGTGTGCGCCCCCCATCGGGCCCCCCGTCCTCCCTCTAGTGTAATAAATCAGTTGGTGGCACAGCGGAGTTCCGATCGGAGTCCCAGTTTATTCGCTGGGGCTCCGATCGGTAACCATGGCAACCAGGAAGCTACTGCAGCCCTGGTTGCCATGGTTACTTAGCAATAGTACAACAGTAGAAGATTCATACTTGCCTGCTTGCTGCTGCGATGTCTGTGACCGGCCGGGAGCTCCTCCTACTGGTAAGGGACTGTTCTTTAGCAATGCGCTGCACAGACCTGTCACTTACCAGTAGGTGGAGCTCCCGGCCGGACACAGACATCGCAGCAGCAAGCAGGTAACTATGAATCTTCTACTATTGTACTATTGCTAAGTAACCATGGCAACCAGGACTGCAGTAGCGTCCTGGTTGCCATGGTTACCGATCGGAGCCCCAGCGATTAAACTGGGACTCCGATCGGAACTCCGCGGCCACCAATGATCGGGGGGGGGGGGGGGGGGGCGCACACTGTGCCACCAACGATATTCAAACTGGGGAGGGGGGGGGGAGGGGTCTGCCCCCTGCTGCCTGGCAGCCCTGATCTCTTACAGGGGGATATGATAGTACAATTAACCCCTTCAGGTGCGGCACCTGAGGAGTTAATTGTGCTGATCACGGCCCCCTGTAAGAGATCGGGTGCTGCCAGGCAGCAGGGGGCAGTCTTGTACAAAGTTTGTAGTGTATTCTAACTAGAAGCGTCCCCATCACCATGGGAACGCCTCTGTGTTAGAATATACTGTCGGATCTGAGTTTCACGAAGTAGCTCATATTCGACAGTATATTCTAACATAGAGGCGTTCCCATGGTGATGGGGACGCTTCAAGTTAAAATATACCATCGGATTGGAGAAAACTCCAATCCGATGGTATAAAAGAACTCCAGACTTTACATTGAAAGTCAATGGGGACGTATCCGTTTGAAATGGCACCATATTGTGTCAACATCAAACGGATCCATCCCCATTGACTTGCATTGTAATTCAGGACGGATCCGTTTTGGCTCCGCACGGCCAGGCGGACACCAACACGACTTTTTTTTCATGTCCGTGGATCCTCCAAAAATCAAGGAAGACCCACGGACGAAAAAACGGTCACGGATCACGGACCCCGTTTTTGCGGACCGTGAAAAAAAACTGTCGTGTGCATGAGGCCTTATGCTGTGTGCTCTTGCAAGACGAGCAGTGTCCAGAACGGAGGATCACACATGGAGCATGATTTCTGGACTGCACGCACTGCTGTAAAATAGTCCATTCTGCTGCACAAAAAGGTATTAGGCTGAGTTCACACGAGCGTGACAGATTAGGTCCGGATGCGTTCAGGGTGCGTTCAGTTAAACTCGCACCATTTTGCAAGCAAGTTCAGTCAGTTTTGGCTGCAATTGCGTTTAGTTGTTCAGTTTTTTCCGCACGGGTGCAATGCGTTTTGATGCGTTTTTCACGCGCGTGATAAAAAACTGAAGGTTTACAAACAACATCTCCTAGCAACCATCAGTGAAAAACGCATTGCATCCGCACTTGCTTGCAGATGCAATGCGTTATTAACGCAGCCCCATTCACTTCTATGGAGCCAGGGCTGCGTGAAAAACGCAGAATATAGAACATGCTGCGATTTTAAAGCATTGCAGAAGTGATGCGTGAAAAAAAATGCTCATGTGCACAGCCCCATTGAAATGAATGGGTCAGGATTCAGTGCAGGTGCAATGCGTTCACCTACTGCATTGCACCCGCGCGGAAATCTCGCCCGTGTGAACTCAGCCTTATAGGTGCCGGCTAAAAGTCACGATCTCGCAATGGACAAGAAAATGCTTTTTTATCGGGTGATCGCCAGCCAATTTACACAGGCCAATTATTGGGAACAAGCAGGTCTCTGAACGCTCATCCCTGATGATTACCCTGATTATTGCTCCATGTATAAGGAAGGACCTTAAGTTAGATGAAGCTGTAATATAAGTGACACCTGCGCTCATTGGCTACAACAGGTGATCTTGCTGCATAATTTACTGCAGCAAATCTTTGCTTAGCAAATAATGAGTAGTTGTTAGGCCATGTTCAGGCAGATTCTGCACCAATAATTTGTGACAATGTGCAGTACAACAAATGTGGATGAGTATCTGCAGTAAAGTCTGGATATATGCCAGCCCTTACCTTCAAAAGAGCATTTTTATCTAGGTAAGAATTGCAAAGTACAGTATCTGTAAATACGTACTGAAATCTGTATCAGTACAACCAGTATGCAGTGAAAAAAATGTTTTTGGTTGGGAAGCTCGCTAGCCTCAATTGGAGGTGCTTCATTCATGTGGGAAAAAATGCCAGGATAATGTGGAAATGCTGAAAACGGGCAAGTCCAGTTTATGGATTAGTTTAGATTCAGGGGATAGCAGTCAGGGCAGCGGAGCAGTGAACTGGGGCACCTATACACAAAATAACTTAAAATGCAGGGGTGAACCACTAATAGTCCTTTGGCTGACCCTATGAAATGGCCGTGAATGTCTCAGAAACATAGCCTTAAAGGAGCTTTCACGGTTATTTTATACTGATGGCCTTTCCTCAGGATAGGCCATTAGTTTCATAGTTGGAGATCTGACACCCCACACATCTGATTAACTGTTTCAGGGTAGCTTCATTGTATAGTGGATGAATCTAGCAACTACATTGCTGCTCCCATTAAAGTAAATGGAAGTGCAGAGTGTTAGACCCCCCCCCCCCCCCCCACCAATGTGATATTGATGCCCTACCCTGACAGTATTTATTTATTTATTTCTTTAAAAGGGTTTTAGATCTTTTTACAGATGACCCATCCTCATAAGTTATCAGTATCTCATTATTGTGGGACTGGCAGTAGTGCTGCAGCCTTCTCTGCTCAGCAAGCACAGTGTTGTATATTGTATAGCAGCCGAGCTTGGTATCTCAGCTCAGCCCCATTCACTTCAATGGGCCATGTGGCCAATAAACATGACATGGCCTGCGGAAAGCTTTGAGAAGGCCAGGTTCTACTGCTAGCGCCGACTCCTTCTCAAACGGCTGATCAATGGGGGTCGGAACTGACGACTCATCCAGATGATAGGTAATCAGTAAAATACCTCAGCTGGCATGTAGACTATCCACCAGACTGACTGTGCCGGCTCAGGTCTCCAGTCCCTCTCTAACCTCAAAGTTGAACTTTCATTTAGTGATCAGGAGAGGTCAGAGAAGGGAGACTCGTGGTGGAACATCCTAGTGTGTATGATAATAAGACTATGTACAAGAGGCATTATTGTGGGGCGGGGGGGGGGGAATATTTTTTTTTAATTTACATTTGAGCAAAAAGTGTCCAGTCCAAAATTATTCATACCCTTCTCAATAATCAATAGAAAAGCCTTTATTGGCTATTACAGCAATCAGATGCTTCCTATAATTGCAGACCAGCTTTTTGCATGTCTCCACAGGTATTTTTGCCCATTCATCTTTAGCAATGATCTCCAAATCTTTCAGGTTGGAGGGTCTTCTTGCCATCACCCTGATCTTTAGCTCCCTCCACAGATTCTCAATTGGATTCAAGTCTGGACTCTGGCTGGGCCACTCCAAAACATTAATGTTGTTGTCTGCTAACCATTTCTTCACCACTTTTGCTGTGTGTGTTTGGCTCATTGTCATGCTGAAATGTCCACTGGTGCCCAAGGCCAAGTTTCTCTGCAGACTGCCTGATGTTGTCGTTGAGAATCCTCATGCCGTTTACTGTAATTAGGTTCCCTGGTCCATTTTGGCTGAAAAACACCCCCAAAGCATTAGGTTCCCACCACCATGTTTGACAGTGGGGATGGTGTACTTTGGATTGAAGGCTTCTCCTTTATTTTTTTTTTCTTTTTTTTTTTTACGCCAAATGAAAAAAACGGCATTGTGACCAAATAATTCAATTTTTGTTTCATCTGACTAGAACACAGAAGACCAGAATTCGTCGTAGTCTTTGTCCAGATGAGCTTTGCAAAGGCCAAGCAAGCTTTTGTGTGCCTTATCTGGAGAAGTGGCGTCCTCCTTGGTCTGCATCCATGGAACCCAGCAGTGTGCAGTGTCTGTTGGATTGTCTGCCTTGAGACATTGCCTCCAGCAGAGCCCAGATTCACTAGGATGGCCTTGGTGGTGATCCTTGGATTCTTTTTCACCTTTCTAACTATTCTCCTGGCCAGCACAGGTGTCACTTTTGGCTTCCGACCACGTCCTCTGAGATTTTCCACAGTGCGGAACAGCTTGTATTTTTTCATAATACTTTGCACTGTAGCCACTGGAACTTGAAAACATTTAGAAATGGCTTTGTAGCCCTTTCCTGACTTGTGAGAAGCCACAATGCGCAGCCGCAGGTCCTCACTGAGCTCCTTTGTCTTAGCCATGACTGTCCACAAACCAACTGCAGAGAGCTGCTGTTTTTCACCTGTTGAGTTGATTTAAAACAGCTGTTCCCAATTAATCAGGGTAATTAGGATGCTTTAGAACAGCTTGGACTATTTGGAATGGTATAGAACTTTTGATTTTCCCACAGACTGTGACAGTTTGTGAAGGGTATGAATAATTTTGAATGGGACACTTTTTGCTCAATTATAAATAAAAGCTGAGAATTCTCTCCCCCCCCCCCCCCCCCCCAAATAATGCTTCTTGTACATCGTCTTATTATCTTTTGGGAGACACCTATGTCATTTCCCATCAAAAAAATTACTTGCTGGTTGAATAAAAGTAACTTTAAGGGTAATTTCACACTAGCGTTTTTCTTTTCCGGCATAGAGTTCCGTCACAGGGGCTCTATACCGGAAAAGAACTGATCAGGCATATCCCCATGCATTCTGAAAGAGTAATCCGTTCAGGATGTCTTCAGTTCAGTCGTTTTGACTGATCAGGCAAAGTTTTATCTCCGGCGAAAAACCTGAAGAGATGCCTATTTTCCCATGGGAATGTATTAGTGCCGGATCACTGCCCGCTGTATCACACTGCCGCAAGTGTGAAAGTAGCCTTAGTCAAAATTTGCCTGGGGTATGAATAATTATGGGCAGCACTGTATATATTAGTGTGTGTTAATATGCAGCTGGCTGTGTACTACTGTGTGTACCTGCTAGCTGCACAAGCCAATCCAAAGTGTTGGTAGCCTTTAAAAGGGTTCTCTAAGACTGTGAATTCATGGTCAAGAAGCCGAGCATGGTGCCAAAGTTCCAGTGGAGAACAACTTGAGCTTGGCACTGCACACCCATAGATGAGATATATAGATAGATAGATATATATATACATTTTTATTTATTTTTTTACTTTGCCACCCTGCCCAAGTTCCTTGTTAAAGTCTCTTGTTTTTCTATTTCTTCCTTTAAACTTTCTCATTTGTTTTGTAGAAGCTGTGTTGAACTCCTCTTATGTTTGCCCCAAGAGTTACCTAGTGATCACTGGGGAAGATTTCAAGGCGCTATAAAGGTAAGGTTTTGTCTGTGTTAAAGGCCTCTTTCACACGGGCGTTGCGGGAAAATGTGCGGGTGCGTTACGGGAACACCCGCAATTTTTCTGCGCAAGTGCAAAACATTGTAATGCGTTTTGCACTCGCGTGAAAAAAATCGTGCATGTTTGGTACCCAAACCTGAACTTCTTCACAGAAGTTCGGGCTTGGGATCGGTGTTCTGTAGATTGCATTATTTTCCCTTATAACATGGTTATAAGGGAAAATAATAGCATTCTGAATACAGAATGCATAGTCAAATAGTGCTGGAGGGGTATAAAAAAAAGAAAAAAAAAAAGTAAATGATCTTTTACCATGGTGATGGATCATGTGATGACCGGAGTGACGTCATCACAGGTCCTGTTCATGTAATTAATGCTCACCCCAGGTCCTGTTCAGCAAAGGAGACAGAAGGAGATGCCGGGCTACGCGATCAAGTGGATTAAGGTGAGTTAAATAAAAAATTATTTATTTTTTTTAACCCCTCCAGCGCTTTTTTACTGTGCATTCTGTATTCAGAATGCTATTATTTTCCCTTATAACCATGTTATAAGGGAAAATAATACAGATCGGGTCTCCATCCCGATCGTCTCCTAGCAACCGTGCGTGAAAATCGCACCGCATCCGCACTTGTTTGCGGATGCTTGCGATTTTCACACAACCCCATTCACTTCTATGGGGCCTGCGTTGCGTGAAAAACGCTGAATATAGACCATGCTGCGATTTTCACGCAAAGCACAAATGATGCGTGAAAATCACCGCTCATGTGGACAGCCCCATAGAAATGAATGGGTCGGTATTCAGTGCGGGTGCAATGCGTTCACCTCTCGCATCCACGCAGAATACTCGCCCGTGTGAAAGGGACCAAATAGTTGCGAGAACACTTTGGAACTACCTGCTTGTTTGCATTAATTGCTAATGAAATGTGGTCTGATTGTTTTCTGAAGGTTCTATATACGCTCGTTAGCAGTCATCTGGCAGTGTAATACTGCCGCCGATTACCTGATGAATGATCAAACGTTCATTGGGCAATCCTGATGTTTCAGCATGCTAAAAGATCACGATTTGCTGCTGGCAAACAAATAGACAGCAAGGGGACGAGCAATGGCATAACGATCGCTCCTCCCCATGCTGTGGGGAAGATCATTGTATGTAATAGCAGCGATCTCCTCAGCTAGCAAGCAGGCGATTGGCAGGAAGGAACGCTTCCCTCCCAACAATTTCCTGTAGGATCTCTAGGTCTAATACAGGCTTAAGTCACAGTGTGTGTAGACAAGCACAATCTAACTAACAACTCAGAGATGTGCTCATATTTAAAGAGAGTCACCTACTTGACACTTTTTAAACTGATTATATAGCTCTGTGGGACACAAGTGCATGAAACTTAAGTTACTTTGTTTAGTTTGTGAGAGTCTCCAAAGCACCAAAAACAAGGTTTTAAAGCTATGGGAATGAGACAGTTTGCTGCAAGTGTCCAGGCCCCCGGCTTTTGGCTGCACAAAAGAATGATGTCACAAGCTACACAGGGGAGGATTAGGCACTAGTTATGCGGGGGGCCCGGGCACTGATTTCTGTCGATAGAGATCAGCAGGGGTCTCGGAACTGGGATCCCAGCTAAAGTCGGCTGCCCAGTAAGCAAGAACGCTTACCCTGCCGGTCGCCTCCTGCTGAAGATCGTGCACTGCTGCAGGAGCCTCCACATCTACAAACTGTGAGCTGAATGGTCCCAAACCAACCAATAACAAGGCTCCTTGCTGTAAGGAGCTTTGTTATTTCAGGCACCAGCAGCATCACTGTGCTGATAAATGGCAGAAAGTCTAAGTCTACGTTCAACGCTCTCACAAGCGGTCCAAAACGGCTCAGTTTGCATTTTAATGCATTCTGAACGGAAAAGGATCCGCTCAGAATGCATCAGTTTGCCTCCGATCTGTCTCCATTTCGCTTTGGAGGCGGACACCAAAACGCTGCCTGCAGCATTTTGCTGCCCGTCTGATGTAACTAAGCCAAACTGATCCGTTCTGGCACACAATGTAAGTCATTGGGGAGGGATCCGTTTTCACTGACACAATCTGGCACAATAGAAAACTGATCTGCCCTCAATTGGCTTGCAATGGTGTTCTAGACGGATCCGTCTTGGCTATGTTAAAGATAATACAAACGGATCCGTTCTGAACGGATGCAGATGGTTGTATTATCTGAACGGATCCGTCCATGACGGATCAGCACAAAACGCGAGTGTGAAAGTAGCCTAAGGCTACTTTCACACTCGTGTTTTGGGCGGATCTGTCATGGATCTGCAAAAACGGATCCGTTACAATAATACAATGCATGCACCCCTCATGAATGGATCTGTTTGTATTATCTGTAATATAGCCAAAACTGATCCGTCATGAACTCCATTGAAATTCAATGGGAGATGGATCCGTTTTCTATTGTGTCCAAGAAAAAGTATCCGTCCCTATGACTTGCAATGTGTGCCAGAATGGATCAGTTTGGCTCCGTTTTGTCAAGCGGACAGCAAAACGCTGCAGGCAGGTGTCCGCCTCCAGAGCGTAATGGTTACTGATCAGAGGCAAACTGGTGCATTCTGAGCGGATCCTTTTACATTCAGAATGCATTAGGGCAAAACTGATCCGTTTTGGACCGCTTCTGAGAGCCCTGAACAGATCTCACAAACGGAAAGCCAAAACGCTTTAGCGGGTGAGGGCCGGATGCGATGCAGGTGCGTTCAGGGCAAATCGTGCAAGTAGGCACGCAATTTCGGTCAGTTTTGACTGCGATTGTGTTCCGTTGTTTAGGTTTTTTTTTTCCTGCGCGAGTGCAATGTGTTTTGCACGCACGTGAGAAAAAACTGAATGTGGTACCCAGACCCGAACCTGGACTTCTTCACTGAAGTTCGGGTTGGCGTTAGATGTTCTGTAGATTTTATTATTTTCCATTATAACATGGTTATAATATAAAATAGTATTCTTAATACAGAATGCGAAGTATAATGTCAATTAAGGGTAAAAAAATAATAAAAACATTACTCCCCTTATCCACTTGATCGCGCAGCAAGGATCCTCTTTGTTCTTCTTGAAGGACCTGCAAAGGGACCTTTACTGACTTCATTACGCTCACCACGTGGTCCTTCAAGAAGAACAAAGAGGATCCTATCTGCGCGATCAAGTGGATGAGGTGACTTATGTTTTTATTATTTTTTAACCCTCAAGTGACTTTTCACTTTGCATTCTGTATTAAAGAATGCTATTTTCCATTATAACCATGTTATAATGGAAAGTAATAAAGTAAATGGGGTCCCGGGTTATACATCCCTCGTCTCCTTAGCAACCATGCGTGAAAATTGTGTCAGCACAACCTGTGCAGGGTCAAGAGTATACAGGCTGCGCTGATAGAAGAAGAAAAAATGTATTTAATTTTTAAAAATATATATCTATATACAGGTCCTTCTAAAAAAAAATGCATATTGTGATAAAGTTCATTATTTTCTGTAATGTACTGATAAACATTAGACTTTCATATATTTTTAGATTCATTACACACCAACTGAAGTAGTTCAAGCCTTTTATTGTTTTAATATTGATGATTTTGGCATACAGCTCATTAGCATATCATGAAAAGGGCCTATTAACCTAATCATCTGAATCAACTAATTAACTCTAAACACCTGCAAAAGATTCCTGAGGCTTTTAAAAACTCCCAGCCTGGTTCATTACTCAAAACCGCAATCATGGGTAAGACTGCCGACCTGACTGCTGTCCAGAAGGCCATCATTGACACCCTCAAGCAAGAGGGTAAGACACAGAAAGAAATTTCTGAGCGAATAGGCTGTTCCCAGAGTGCTGTATCAAGGCACGTCTGTGGGAAGGAAAAAGTGTGGCAGAAAACGCTGCACAACGAGAAGAGGTGACCGGACCCTGAGGAAGATTGTGGAGAATTTTGTGCGATTGCGATTAGGGCCCTAAAAATTGCGATAACGATATGCAATGCAATATTTTAAAGGAATTGCGCTAGAGGTCTATTTGCTTGGATTTTCCCACATGAGCCGCTGACGCGGCTGGGTATGACATAGTTATGGGGGAATCTGTGGAGGACGCTGAGTTGTGGGGGATCTGTGGAGGACGCTGAGTTGTGGGGGATCTGTGGAGGACGCTGAGTTGTGGGGGATCTGTGGAGGACGCTGAGTTGTGGGGGATCTGTGGAGGACGCTGAGTTGTGGGGGATCTGTGGAGGACGCTGAGTTGTGGGGGATCTGTGGAGGACGCTGAGTTGTGGGGGATCTGTGGAGGACGCTGAGTTGTGGGGGATCTGTGGAGGACGCTGTGTTGTGGGGGACCTGTGGAGGACGCTGTGTTGTGGGGGATCTGTGGAGGACGCTGTGTTGTGGGGGACCTGTGGAGGACGCTGTGTTGTGGGGGACCTGTGGAGGACGCTGTGTTGTGGGGGACCTGTGGAGGACGCTGTGTTGTGGGGGACCTGTGGAGGACGCTGTGTTGTGGGGGACCTGTGGAGGACGCTGTGTTGTGGGGGACCTGTGGAGGACGCTGTGTTGTGGGGGACCTGTGGAGGACGCTGTGTTGTGGGGGACCTGTGGAGGACGCTGTGTTGTGGGGGACCTGTGGAGGACGCTGTGTTGTGGGGGACCTGTGGAGGACGCTGTGTTGTGGGGGACCTGTGGAGGACCAGCTTAAGACATAGAGCATCTTATGCTGGTCCTCCTCATGTGTCCTAAACTGAGCACATAACTGCCTTTTGCGTGTTAAGTGTTTTACTAGTGTGTGTGTGGGTGAAACAATCTCTCTCCTAAGAGGTCCGGCCTCTGTACTCACTATGAATGCAATGCTCTGCAGCGAGGTGGCCGGCCGGCGCGAGTAACGCTCCTCCCACTTCAGGAACCAGGAGCGTTACTAAGTGACGTCAGTCACGCGCCGGCCGGCCACCTCGCTGCCGCTCGCTGCAGAGCATTGCATTCATAGTGAGTACAAAGGCCGGACCTGTTAGGAGAGAGATTGTTTCACCCACACACACACTAGTAAAACACTTTACACGCAAAAGGCAGTTATGTGCCCAGGGCCCCTTTTTTATATATAATCGCGGCATTTTCGGGTCGGCCAAATCGCCATATCGCATTTGCTGATTATCGCGATTCGATTATTTTTTCAGTTTATCGTGCAGCCCTAATGGAGATGATTTCATTTTTCAGCACGACCTGGCACCTGCTCACAGTGCCAAAACCACTGGCAAATGGTTTACTGACCATGGTATTACTGTGGTATTAAATTGGCCTGCCAACTCTCCTGACCTGAACCCCATAGAGAATCTGTGGGATATTGGGAAGAGAAAGTTGAGAGACGCAAGACCCAACACTCTGGATGAGCTTAAGGCCGCTATCGAAGCATCCTGGGCCTCCATAACACCTCAGCAGTGCCACAGGCTGATTGCCTCCATGCCACGCTGCATTGAAGCAGTCATTTCTGCAAAAGGATTCCCGACCAAGTATTGAGTGCATAACTGAACATAATTATTTGAAGGTTGACTTTTTTTGTATTAAAAACACTTTTCTTTTATTGGTCGGATGAAATATGCTAATTTTTTGAGATAGGAAATTTGGGTTTTCATGAGCTGTATGCCAAAATCATCAATATTAAAACAATAAAAGGCTTGAACTACTTCAGTTGTGTGTAATGAATCTAAAATATATGAAAGTCTAATGTTTATCAGTACATTACAGAAAATAATGAACTTTATCACAATATGCTAATTTTTTTTTTTAGAAGGACCTGTATATAATAAAAATTGTCGGGCAGCAAAAAGACGAATTAATCAAATTAATTTAAGCGCCCACTCCTACCAGTACCTATTCATGTATTAACCACTCCATTCTATAGCTTTCATCTGACCCGCAACCAAACTCTCCAAATCACAATATCTTACATGAGCACACAGTCTACATTCATTCCTATGAGAGTTTTAATGTTAATACTAGGCATAAATAGAGACTAGCTTCCGGTCCACAATGTTGGAATGATATGGATTTCTGCACAAATTGGTCATAAAATGTGATCTGATCTTCATCTGTCACAACAATAGACAATCGGTCTGCTTAAACGAATAATTGGATAATTTGGACAGCACTCCAATTTTGGTTAATTGATTTATATTTTTATTAGCCGGACATAGTGGTCCTTCTTGAGACAGACAACGTTTCGGGCAGAAAGCATGCCCTTCATCAGGCTACTTATGCGTTCATGTGAAGGAAAAAGGGGGTCAGTCAGCACATCCCAAAGCGCCGGAGCACGTTGCTATGGCTGAGAACAAGATCGTTAAACAAGACATACAATGCAACAGCTCACTGTAAACCAAATAAAGTACAAATTTGTGTCACAGTTGCAAATGCTATACTAATAAGTTAGAGATGCTTGGAAAATCATTTTGTACAAAATTATATGAGCCCGTCTGCCGCACGTCAAGGCGATCTCTAGTTAGACGGGTTCCTAACACTAAGTGTAGGTTCCACATGCATGCTGGGCCTGCTTTAATTTCTGTCATTTTTTGATGCCAAAATGGCCTCCATTATATCCTAGGAAGGCAGGTACCAACATGCGTTCACGTGAATGAATGGCTGGCGTGATTAAGGTATGTATTCTGCTCTTTAAATAGGTGGATTCGCGCCTTGTAACTAGCGCTCGAAATTTCGCGATATTACGCGTATGTCATAATCGGGCGCCAGCCTAGTCAAGGCTTGGTTGTGGGGATCTGTGGCTGGCGCACTGTGGTGGGGATCTGTGGCTGGCGCACTGTGGCGGAGATCTGTGGCTGTCATGTGCCGCCTGCCTGCTCATCTCACTTAATGAATGAACGGGCAGGCGGCGCATGACAGAGGGAGCTGGGGCAGGCGGCGCATGACAGAGGGAGCTGCCGGTCTGCACCGTCTTAATGCTATACTTACGGTACTACAGTAAGTACCGTACAGAGCATATACAATTAGGTATAGATCAGATTGAATGTTTAACAGTTGCGGGGCCCGGTGAATTAGATTAGAGTCACTGCACTTTTGGGGGGGGAAAAACACGGTAAATGTTACCATGTTTTTATTGAACACACCATGTAAACATTCACAGTGCAGGTGGAAAAAGTATGTGAACCCTTGGATTTAATAACTGGTTGAACCTCCTTTGGCAGCAATAACTTCAACCAAACGTTTCCTGTAGTTGCAGATCAGAAGTGCACAACGGTCAGGAGTAATTCTTGACCATTCCTCTTTACAGAACTGTTTCAGTTCAGCAATATTTTTGGGATGTCTGGTGTGAATCACTTTCTTGAGGTCTTGCCACAGCATCTCAATTGGATTGAGGTCAGGACTCTCACCGGGCCACTCCAGAAGGCGTATTTTCTTCTGTTTAAGCCATTCTGTTGTTGATTTACTTCTATGCTTTGGGTTCTTGTCCTGTTGCAACACCCATCTTTTGTTGAGCTTCAGCTGGTGGACAGATGGCCTTAAGTTGTCCTGCAAAATGTCTTGATAAACTTGGGAATTCTTTTTTCCTTCGATGATGGCAATCCGTCCAGGCCCTGACGCAGCAAAGCAGTCCCAAACCATGATGCCCCCACCACCATAGTTCACAGTTGGGATGAGGTTTTGATGTTGGTGTGCTGTGCCTCTTTTTCTCCACACATGTCCACAGAATATTTTGCCAGTACTGCTGTGGAACATCCAGGTGCTCTTGTGCAAACTGTACACGTGCAGCAATGTTATTTTTTTTTTTGGACAGCATTCTTGTTTAGTGTTTTACGTATATCGTAGATTCGCTAACAGGGAAGTTGGCATATGCCAGAGACTTTTTTAAGTCTTTGGCCTCATGCACACGACCGTTGTGTGCATCTGTGTCCGTTGTTCAGTTTTCCGTGATTTTCTGCGGACCCATTGACTTTCAATGGGTCCGTTGAAAACTCGGAAAATGCACCGTTGTTCATTCGCGTCCGTGATCAGTGTTTCCTGTCCTATTTTTTATTTATTTTTTGGACGGACAACGGTTCACAGACCCATTCAAGTCAATGGGTCAGTGAAAAAAGACGGATGCACACAAGATTATCGTCCGTGATCCGTGTCCGTAGGCTACTTTCATACAGACGGATCCGAAGATCCGTCTGCATAAAAGATTTTTCAGAGCTGAGTTTTCACTTTGTGAAAACTCTGATCCGAACGTATATTCTAACACAGAGGCGTTCCCATGGTGATGGGGATGCTTCAAGTTAGAATATACTATGAACTGTGTACATGACTGCCCCCTGCTGCCTGGCAGCACCTGATCTCTTACAGGGGGCTGTGATCAGCACAATTAACCCCTCAGGTGGATAATCCCTATCCTGCGATATTGCTATACCTCGTTATTAATAATTTTCGTTCAGTAGATTTAGCAAAAAAAGTACTTTTCTACCAGCAAGTAGGGCGTCTACTTGCTGGTAACAGCCGCAGAAAACCGCTCCTCCTCTTGTTGATTGACACGGCCAGCCGCGATCTCCTCCTCCTCCGGCCGGCCCTGTCAGCATTTTAAAAATCGCACGCCTGTGTTGATTCTGAGATAATCCTCAGCACTCACTCAGTGCGCCTGCGCCGATGACGTCACCGAAAGAGAAGACATCATCGATGCAGGCGCACTGAAGGAGTGCTGAGGAGGTGAGTTCCCCCCGATCATTGGTGGCAGCGGAGAGTTCCGATCGGAGTCCCAGTTTAATCGCTGGGCTCCGATCGGTAACCATGGCAACCAGGACGCCACCGCTACTGCAGTCCTGGTTGCCATGGTTACTTGGCAATATTAGAAGCATTATACTTACCTGCCACGCCTTCTGTGATAGGCCAGGATCTCCTCCTATTGGTAAGTGACAGATCATTAAGCAATGCGCCGCACAGACCTGTCACTTACCAGTAGGAGGAGCTCCCGGCCGATCACAGACAGCGCAGCAGGTAAGTATGATGCCTCTAATATTGCTAAGTAACCATGGCAACCAGGACTGCAGTAGCGCACACTGGCCACCAATGAAATTAATACAGTAGAGGGGGGGGGGGGGGGGCCCGCACTGGACACCAATGAAAATAATACAGGGGAGAAAGGGGGGGCCATACTGGCTACCAATGAAATTAAAACTGGGGAGGGAGGGGGGTATGTTGCCTGGCAGCCCCTGATCTCTTACAGGGGGCTATGATAAGCACAATTAACCCCTCAGGTGCGGCACCTGAGGGGTTAATTGTGCTGATCACAGCCCCCTGTAAGAGATCAGGTGCTGCCAGGCAGCAGGGGGCAGTCATGTACACAGTTCGTAGTATATTCTAACTTGAAGTGTCCCCGTCACTATGGAACACCTCTGTGTTAGAATATACTGTCGGATCTGAGTTTCCACGATCTAACTCAAATCCGATGGTATATTCTAACATATAGGCGTTCCCATGGTGATGGGGACGCTTTAAGTTAAAATATACCATCGGATTGGAGAAAACTCTGATCCGATGGTATAATAGGGACTCCTGACTTTACATTGAAAGTCAATGGGGGACGGATCCGTTTGCAATTGCACCATATTGTGTCAACGTCAAATGGATCCATCCCTATTGTCTTGCATTGTAAGTCAGGACGGATACGTTTGGCTCCGCACGGCCAGGCGGACACCAAAACGACTTTCCTTCATGTCCGTGGATCCTCCAAAAATCAAGGAAGACCCACGGAAGAAAAACGGACATGGAACTGCGGAACCCGTTTTTGCCTGGCCATTGTGGAAGTGCTCATCTCCCTTCCTCTGATCAGAGGCCGGCGCAGTACGGGGCCGGGGGAGGGACTGGGAGTAGGAGCTGGGGGCCGGCAATAGCGGTGGGGCGGTGCGGTCACTGTACTATAGCCCCGCCCCACCGCTCCCTCCAGTATACTAGTAATAGTACCGTATATCCGAATTTCTTCTGTATAATGCCGGCAGGGCGGCCGGCGCGTCCTTCAGTGATGTCACGTGCCTGCGCCGCCTGCTTTATGATTGAAGCAGGCGGCGCAGACAAGTGACGTCACTGAGGGATGCGCCGGCCCGCCTGCCGGCATTATACAGAAGAAATTTGGATATACGGTACTATTAGGAGTGAGGGGGGCATGTTTAATAACTTTAAACGGCGGCGGCAGGCACACAGAATCTGTGGATGGCACAGTTATGGGGTGGGGGGTCTGTGGATGGCACATATATAACAGTGCCACCCACAGATCCCCCCCATAAGTGTCCGTCACCCACAGATCCCCCCCCATAAGTGTCAGTCACCCACAGATCCCCCCCATAAGTGTCCGTCACCCACAGATCCCCCCCATAAGTGTCCGTCATCCACAGATCCCCCCCATAAGTGTCCGTCATCCACAGATCCCCCCCCCATAAGTGTCCGTCATCCACAGATCCCCCCCCCCCATAAGTGTCCGTCATCCACAGATCCCCCCCCCATAAGTGTCCGTCATCCACAGATCCCCCCCCATAAGTGTCCGTCATCCACAGATCCCCCCATAAGTGTCCGTCATCCACAGATCCCCCCCATAAGTGTCCGTCATCCACAGATCCCCCCCCCATAAGTGTCCGTCATCCACAGATCCCCCCCCCATAAGTGTCCGTCATCCACAGATCCCCCCCCCATAAGTGTCCGTCATCCACAGATCCCCCCCCATAAGTGTCCGTCATCCACAGATCCCCCCCCATAAGTGTCCGTCATCCACAGATCCCCCCCCATAAGTGTCCGTCATCCACAGATCCCCCCCATAAGTGTCCGTCATCCACAGATCCCCCCCATAAGTGTCCGTCATCCACAGATCCCCCCCCATAAGTGTCCGTCATCCACAGATCCCCCCCCATAAGTGTCCGTCATCCACAGATCCCCCCCCATAAGTGTCCGTCATCCACAGATCCCCCCCATAAGTGTCCGTCATCCACAGATCCCCCCCCATAAGTGTCCGTCATCCACAGATCCCCCCCCATAAGTGTCCGTCATCCACAGATCCCCCCCATAAGTGTCCGTCATCCACAGATCCCCCCCATAAGTGTCCGTCATCCACAGATCCCCCCCATAAGTGTCCGTCATCCACAGATCCCCCCCATAAGTGGTCCGTCATCCACAGATCCCCCCCATAAGTGTCCGTCATCCACAGATCCCCCCCATAAGTGTCCGTCATCCACAGATCCCCCCCATAAGTGTCCGTCATCCACAGATCCCCCCCATAAGTGTCCGTCATCCACAGATCCCCCCCATAAGTGTCCGTCATCCACAGATCCCCCCCATAAGTGTCCGTCATCCACAGATCCCCCCCATAAGTGTCCGTCATCCACAGATCCCCCCCCAATAAGTGTCCGTCATCCACAGATCCCCCCCATAAGTGTCCGTCATCCACAGATCCCCCCCATAAGTGTCCGTCATCCACAGATCCCCCCCCCATAAGTGTCCGTCATCCACAGATCCCCCCCCCATAAGTGTCCGTCATCCACAGATCCCCCCCCCCATAAGTGTCCGTCATCCACAGATCCCCCCCCCCCCATAAGTGTCCGTCATCCACAGATCCCCCCCCCCCATAAGTGTCCGTCATCCACAGATCCCCCCCCCCATAAGTGTCCGTCATCCACAGATCCCCCCCCCATAAGTGTCCGTCATCCACAGATCCCCCCCATAAGTGTCCGTCATCCACAGATCCCCCCATAAGTGTCCGTCATCCACAGATCCCCCCCCATAAGTGTCCGTCATCCACAGATCCCCCCCATAAGTGTCCGTCATCCACAGATCCCCCCCATAAGTGTCCGTCATCCACAGATCCCCCCCATAAGTGTCCGTCATCCACAGATCCCCCCCATAAGTGTCCGTCATCCACAGATCCCCCCCATAAGTGTCCGTCATCCACAGATCCCCCCCATAAGTGTCCGTCATCCACAGATCCCCCCCATAAGTGTCCGTCATCCACAGATCCCCCCCATAAGTGTCCGTCATCCACAGATCCCCCCCCCCATAAGTGTCCGTCATCCACAGATCCCCCCCCCCATAAGTGTCTGTCATCCACAGATCCCCCCCCCCCATAAGTGTCTGTCATCCACAGATCCCCCCCCCATAAGTGTCCGTCGTCCACAGATCCCCCCCCCATAAGTGTCCGTCGTCCACAGATCCCCCCCCCCATAAGTGTCCGTCGTCCACAGATTCCCCCCCCCCCATAAGTGTCCGTCGTCCACAGATTCCCCCCCCCCATAAGTGTCCGTCGTCCACAGATTCCCCCCCCCCCATAAGTGTCCGTCGTCCACAGATTCCCCCCCCCCATAAGTGTCCGTCGTCCACAGATCCCCCCCCCATAAGTGTCCGTCATCCACAGATCCCCCCCCCCATAAGTGTCCGTCATCCACAGATCCCCCCCCCATAAGTGTCCGTCATCCACAGATCCCCCCCCCCATAAGTGTCCGTCGTCCACAAAACCCCCCCCCCCCTCCCCAATAGGTGTCCGTCGTCCACAGATTCCCCCCCATAAGTGTCCGTCATCCACAGATCTCCCCCCCCCCCCATAACATTACTGGCGGGGGGGGGGCTGTACTTAGAACAATTTTATAGACAAATGATACTATTTACAGTCACGCAAAATGTTTTCTTCTTCCTTGGGGGGGCTGGTGCATGACAGAAAATGATTGAGAAGCACTGGTCTAGGGGTTCACATACTTTTTCCACCTGCACTGTGAATGTTTACATTGCTCAATAAAAACATGGTAACATTTAATTCTTTGTGTGTTATTAGTTTAAGCAGACTGTGATTGTCTATTGTTGTGACTTAGATGAAGATCAGATCACATTTTATGACCAATTTGTGCACGAAATCCATATCATTCCAAAGGGTTCACATACTTTTTCTTGCAACTGTACATACACACACACAGTGTCTCCAGAACATGGATTAAAATGTTGTTCTGTTATTGCTTCATCTTAAGCATTGGTGGCATATCGCTAGGAGAGGGTCCAGCACCTGTCTCTATAACACAGCTCCCAAAGTGAACAAGAGCGCACTGCAACATGCCCGGCAGCCCTCCATTAATTTCTGTAGGAGTGCTGAAAAGAACTGGCTCGGCTATTTCCAGGAGTTCCATAGAAGTGAATGTGGCGGTGCATGCATGGTGCGCTTCACATCAATGTCTGTGGGACTTCAGGAAATAGGTGAGCGCGCTGTTGCGTTATTTTTGGGAATCCCACAGAAATGAATGGAGGGTGGCAGCTCTCCTTCACTTTGAGCATTCTATTCTTAGAGTTGGTGGCATATCCTGGCTATACGCCACCAATGTTTCAGGTGAGATAACCCCTTTTAGGAATTTGAGATGTAGCTCCTGCTTCCCTTTTTACCTACTCAGCTTTAATTGTAAGAAGCTTGACATAAGTTAATGGTGACTTGTGGAATCAACACTATCTGCAGGGGTTAACGTGCTGACTTTTCACTAGTATTTCACTTTTCTCCTTTAGAGCACCTGTTAAATTTGTGTTCTCTCTCAGGCCGCACATACAAGACTGACAGAAAATGGCAGCCATGAGCTTGCGCTCTTGTACAATATGTCTCAAGAAGATGGCGTGTGGAGGGATCCAGTTTTGGATGCAATTCTTAATGACCAAATGCAGGATCCTTATCAGGGTAAGCACTGCTAGCCTTCATAGTCACGTGGAAAGGAGATGTTCTGCTCTTTCAAGAAGAAATGTAGGTTTTGTTTTTCTTCTGAGCTTTTATCTTTCCATTGCCTTTATAAAAGTGTAGTTTTCTAAGCTGCTGCACGTCATCTTTCTGATCTGACTGCGTGGGATGCCAGGGTCATAAATATTAGGCAGTCAAACATAATTTCAATTAGAATGATTGCACTTGCAGGCATAAAATATCACGGCTTTCCGCTGATGTAATCTTTTAGTATTGTGTTTCATACATTTGCTATAAGCTGACATTCAGCTGTGCATATTCACAAACATGTCGGGTTACAGGCAGTGATAAAGTGCCTTTGTATGTTTTATACATAACACATAGGCAATGACTTGGCCTGCAGAACGCAAGATACCGCTTATGTGATGTTTTAATAAAAGCTATACACTTGGTGCAAGATGTTGTGTTTTTATTTATTAATTTTTTTTTATTATTATTTTTTTACCATAGTTGATCAAACCCAATGATTCCTCTATTTAGAGTGATTCATTCTGGAACAAAATCAGTTTTTATCATTTGTTATGTTATCCTTGACCTGCTGCTGAATAGTGCCAGCCATGTTTCTTCTTTTCAGTCTGGCTGATCTGAATTGCTAGGCAATGGCACAAACCTATTCACTTGCTGCTCGATAAATATCGAGTCCAAATAATTAGGGCACATTGTAGCTATATGCATGTGCTTTACAAGATGGGTGTACCCCTTTAAGGGAGTGCATGAATTATAGCACACAGACAGATTGTGAAACTTGGGCTTTAGGGGAAATATATGTACAAACGTACACTACCTGAAAAAAAACACCTAGAAGGCGTTGAGATAGTCTTTTTTACAATATGTCACTGCTGGATGGTGTTACATGTTCATTACTTTACATACAGAAGGGCCACAGACCCTGTTTTCTGCCTGACAGTTCATTGGGTGCTATTGAACGGTTTGCTATGCCTACCAGATGAAGGAGTGCAGCATTTGTTCAATTAATAGACTCCGAATAGTAGGACTTCAGGAATTTGTATGGTCCAGCCGTCAAATCTTGGAAAGAGTTTGAGAGGTTTCTATAGCATGTCCGAAGGGGGGCACACGCATGTAGAGAGGCTTCTGGATGGTGATGACAGACAGGTGCATGCCAAGATTTTCATATAAGAGCTGCTGTATCTCAAAGGACCGCCATGGCATCACAAATTGGTTCTTCAGTAGCCTCTGTAGTGACTGCCCGGACCATAAGAATCTCTTTTATGCACTCCACTAGCTCATTTGCCGCTGACCGATCGCTAAGAGCACCTGCACTGGAGGCAGAAATGGCCAGCAATAATGTTCAGTGATGAAAGCAGGTGGTTATTTGGTACTAATGATGGCTGTCATGCATAGTGTGGAGACACACAAGACCAGCTGTTATGGTGAGCGGGCCATTAGCAACCATGCTCATTTCCCTCTGGTATTCGTGGAGAAAACATTGACAAGCCTTCAGTATGTCCATTGTGGAACCAGTCCTTCTGCCTTTTTGACTCATCCAGGTGATGTGGTGTTCAGACAAAATGACATCCATTGGCACACAGCCCACACTACACGACCTGCTATGTACTTCATCAAGAAAGTCTGGGCCTCGATGGGATGATGGATCTCCCATGCACAGCAGCCAATGACCACCTTGGCTGAACCACAGTTCCAAGCTGGATGAGCGTGGAATGTCATTCCACAGGAGCATATCCAGCTTCAGAGTGGCAGCCTGTACTGCAGAAAGTGTGACCCTGCCTCAACATATTTCCTGGTGCAGAACCTAAAATAAAGGGTGGACCGCCTTGGTAGTGTGATAATTTACCAAGCTCCACTAGCAGTTGATACTTTGTCAATCTCAATTGCATGTTTTCTAGGTGTTCTTTTCATTTTCTGCTAGCTTTCTAATAATCTTTTTATTAGGCTTGTAAGTGTGACAAGGATCTAAGATATGAAATGTTTCACAATAGTCGTAGATGGGTCTTCTTTACTGTAAGAGCAGTGAATCTATGTAGCTTCTACACAGTGGAGTGATGGTTCCTGATGTGAGGCAATTGGCAAATGCCTCACTGATTCTCTTTGTAGTTCTTCTCACCTGTTGTGTACATTAGTCCTTTATTTTCTTGTATATCCCCTTTTAACTTTTTTAAATTCGCATTTCACTTGAAATACTGTGGCTTCGCTTCAGTTGTATAGTAAACTTTTACACTTGCCTGTTAGCATTTAAATAAAAATGCCATGTTTTAATTTTTGCTTCCCTTTTTCACAGCCAATGAGATTTTTCATTCTGAGGGCCCATTGCTACTGGAAATGAGAATTAAGCGTCTTCTTAAACTTGGTAGAGTGGCAGCAGCAACATGCCTGGCAAAGATCTGTTCAGACCACCAAGAAATGAGCAAGAAAGGACACTTCAAACAGCTGTACCTGAAATGTCTCTGTGCAGCCTCACCAAATATAAAGCTCATAGAGGAGGTTAGTCATTCTCTTATAGGGTTTGTGTAAGTGTGATTAGGCAGCAATGTTTGTAGCCAGGTTTGAAGCATTAACTGCATAACAATTAAAAAGCTGTTTAAATAGCTATTACCCAACAAAACAAATTCTCAGCACTTAAAGAGGACCGTTCACAATCCTGACATTGTAAACTAAGTATACAGACATGGAGAGCGGCGCCCGGGGATCTCACTGCACTTACTATCATCCCTGGGCGCCGCTCCGTTCTCCCGCTATGCCCTCCGGTATCTTCTGTCACTAAGTTATAGTAGGCGGAGTCTGCCCTTGTGCTGCTGAAGCGCTGGCCAAGCGCATCGCAGAGCTCACAGCCTGGTTGAAAATAACCTCCCAGGCTGTGAGCTCTGCGCTGCAATTGGCCAGCGCTACAGCAGAACAAGGGCAGACTTCGCCTACTATAACTAAGTGACGAAGATACCGGAGGGCATAGCGGGAGAACGGAGAGGCGCCTGGGGATAATAGTAAGTGCAGTGAGATCCCCGGGCGCCGCTCTCCATGTCTGTATACTTAGTTCACAATGTCAGGATCGGTGAAAGGTCCTCTTTTAAGCATATATTTATATTGGGTTGTGTTTCTGTAGATATTACATTGCTATTATATGTACATGCACAAAACTGCTCCATTTAGAGCATTAAATAAAGAATTAATTGTAAATTACTCTGCCTGGGTATTAGATTTAAAATGCCAACTAGAAGGTATGAAGCTTGTGACCTTACACTCTTTTAAAAAAGAACAGTGCTGTGACTTTTTAAATGCCACTACGACAATTTTTTTGTAAGTGTTTTGTGCATTTGTGCATTTTTATTTATTATTTTTATATTGTGTCTATCAAAGGTCAGATACCGGCGTCCTCTGTGGATAGTAAGGATCCCGGTCATTGATTTAAATGCACTATGCCTCGCAGAAGATGCTGAGGGCTTTCATGCTGCAATTCTTATTTTACATAAGAAATAAGCAATAGTCAGTATTAAATGCATTTTAAAAATCCATGTGTGTTCAAAATAAAAATAAAAATAAAATGCATTTTGTACACTTGTACGAGCTTCAAAATTATTACAAAAAAGTAAAACAAAAATGTATATTTATAATATATAAAAAATTTGAAACAAATAAATTAGTTTAAATCAGCCCCTTTTCCGTATAATAAAAAAAATTAACAAAAAATATAAACATGGGTGTCACCGCGACCGAAAACGCCCGTACTCGTAAAATATATTAATATTTTTTCCAATATGGTGAATGGCGTTACGGAAAAAAGGGTGAACCTTGCCATTTTTTCATTGCTTCTCTTCCACAAAAAATGTAATAAAATGTGATCAAAAAGTTGCACACACTCCAAAATGGTATCAATAAAAACTACAGATTGTCCTGCCAAAAATTAGCCCCCACTCAGCTCAGTAGATATAACTATAAAACAAGTTATTGAGGTCAGAATATGGTGATGTAGAAATGTTTTAAAAAAAAATTCCCCCAAAGTTTAATCACTTCCAACGCTGGGCCATTTACCCCCTTCCTGACCAGGCCTAATTTTGAAAATCTGACATGTCACGTTATGTGGTAATAACTTTGAAACGCCTTTACTTATCCAAGCCATTCGGAGATTTGTTTTCTCATGACACATTGTACTTCACGTTAATAGTAAATTTAAGTCAATATGTTTTACCTTTTTATTTATAAAAAAAAATCCAAAAGTAAACAAAAATGCGAAAAAATTCACTATTTTCAAAATTTTAATCTCTGATTTTAAGACAGTGATGCCTCATAAAATATTTATTAACATTCACAACACATTACTAAAACGATGGCAACATCAAGTAGACGTGTTTTTTTTTTTTTGTTTTGTGTTTTAGAATGCTAGTAGGTTTAGAATTTTAGAAGCAATTTTTGAAACTTAAGTTCAGTTCTGAAGTCACTTTGTGGGGCTTACATAATAGAACCAACCCATAAATGACCCCATTGTAGAAATGACAGCCCTCAAACTATTCAAAACTGGTTTTAGAAATGTTGATAACCCTTTAGGGATTCCACAGGAATTTAAGCAAAATAGAGGTGAAATTTCAAAATGTAACTTGTTTTTTAGATTTTCCATTTTAATCTTTTTTTTTTTTCTCTGAACACATCAAGGGTTAAAAACAAAACAAACCTCAATATTTATTACTTTGACCAATTGTGGTTGTAAACTGTTATTTGGGGATACGCCAGGGCTCAGAAGGGAGGAAGCGTCATCTGGATTTTCTAACATGAAATTTTCTGTCATGGTTTTTAAGAGCAATAACTTTTTTTTTTTATTTTGTTGAATGAGCAGCGTGAGGTCTTATTTTGTGGGAGACAAGCTGTAGTTTTTATTGGCACCATTGTGGCGTACATTTGGCTTTCTGGTTGCTTTTTATTTCATTTTTGGTAGGTGAAGTCACAAAAGAAGCAGTTGGGTGTCATTTTTTTTTCAAATTTTTTTTTACTCTGTTCACTGATGGGGTAGATCATGTGATATTTTTATAGATCAGTCATTATGCATTACATTTTGCACAATAAAAACTTAAAAAATAAAAAAGTTTTTTAGAGCCTTATTTATTTATTTTTTCATTTTTTGGCTATAGTCTTGTGTGAGGGCTTGACATTTTTATTGCTACCATTTTGGGGGTACATATGACTTTTTGATTAACATTGTTTTTTGGGAGGTGAGCTCACAAAAAAAAAAAAGGTTTTGGCGCAATGTTTATTTTTTTCTACGGCATAGGTCATATGATATTATTATAGAGCCGGTCGTTGCGTACGCGGAGATACCAAATACATCTGTTCTTTTTACCTTTTTTATTATTGATTTTCTTCTGACATAATGGCCCTAGTTAAAGGGGAAATACACCCCCCAGAGCAGGGCTGATCGAGGTCTGTGGAAGACCCCACAGCTCCTGCACTCTCCCGGCCCTAGTGGTCACATGTGTATACAGCGACAGTTCCCAGGTATCCCTGCCTTCTCTCTGGGTTGCCTTGCTGTCGCTGACAGCGGGCCCCCCGCTCGGCAGCTGCACGGTTAGCATGCTGCTGCGATCTCTTAATCGACGTTCCAGAACATCCATTCAGAGAGAAACCTACCGCCCAAGGACGTTTATAGTCAAAGGGCAGTCGGGAAGTGGTTAAATTTATTTTTACACTAGTTGGGCATTAAAAAAAAAAACATACATATGAGGTATCATTGTAATCGTACTGACGAGAATGAAGGGCATGGGTCAGCTTTGCCGCGAACGGAAACGCCATGGGAACAAAACCTGTAAAGCGGTGAAGGAATTGCGTTTTTTAATTTTATTTTTTTTAATTTCCCCTCATTTGGAATTCATCGTCACCTTCACCACTGACAGAGATCTCGGAGTAGGCAGCAACAGTGGGGGCACCCTCCTTGGGCTGATTTGGGTGGGGTCGCTGCTACTTCCTCATCTGATACCAAGAATGGCTGCGCATCGGTAAGGTCTGGGAATGGATGGGAAAATAATTATTTTGACTTGAGTGAAGCGGCTATGGTGGTGTCTTTGGGGGTGCACACAGCAGAGAGTGAGGAGGGTGCAGATACTTAGGAGGAGGAGGAGGGTGCAGAAGCGGAAGACTGAGTGAGCTACTCAACCAACTCTGGTGCGTCCTTTGGTGTAATCGCACACACCTTCTCCAACTTCCCACTTGGGCTCCGGCCTGGTGCACCTGCCAGACCCCTACCACCCCTGCCCCAATCAATATTTGGTGGAAGCAGGTATATCGCACCCCTCAATCACTATTTTGTGCGGCGGTATCGCAGCAGAACCGCACACAACTGCTGCACAATACAAATGCACTATAATATACTTTCTATGTTAGAAAGTATATTATAAGTGTATCACACCTATACCGGTCCTTAAAAGGACTTTTGTGGCCCTATTAGCTAGCGTTTGTTGTACCTAACTGTCTGTCCGTGCTCCACAAAGCAGTCTCTCCCTACACTGGCAAAATACAGAATGTTAAATTGCTGCCAGATTAGGTTCTGTTATAGGGTGGGTGTGTGTCCATGTGCTGAAACATCTCAATTGGCTGTCCTGTCCCATCTGATGGATGTGTCATGGGTTAAAGTTCGGCATAACGCAAAGGAATACGGTGCATGCAAACATTGAGCAAATCTAGAACAAGCTAATTTTGCAGCGAAACGACCGCCGGGCAAACCGCAAGGCCATCTCTAATGGTCACAGCTCATATGTAGTTCATGCTCCTGTAGGTGTCAATGAACGTCTCCAGTCGGCAATCAGAAAATGAAAACTGATTAGAAAAAATGTAAATGTTTTTATCTGGTTTTAAGTCCGTTTACACAACCGTATTTTCGGTCCACATCCTATCCGCATTTTTGGCGTCTCAGATGCGGACTCGATCATTTCAATGGGGCCAAAAAAGATGCGGACAGCACACCATTTTCGGTCTATCTGTTTCTGTTCTGCAGCTCCGCTAAAAAGATAGAGCATGTCCTATTCTTGGCTTTTTAGAAAATTATAGTTAGAAAATGGACTTGCAGGAAATAGAAGAATACCTTAGTTTTAAAAGTCTGGACTTTTTATTTATTTTTAGTGATATTAGCTACTGCTTTTAGACTTGGATGTAACTACTTAAATGACATAACAGTCACTGTGTAATGGGTCTCATGAGAGCACTATCCAATTCACAGTAGCTACACAGATAAACCAACAAAAAAGCAACAATAGCATGAGCATTTTTTAATGTATTTAAAGGGCCCTTAATTGCCATTGTCATAATGAGTACTATAATTAGATATTTTTTTATTTTTCGTTTTTAGATTGCCAAAGTAGATTGCAAGGATGCGTTGGAAATGATATGCAATCTGGAATCTGAAGGGGATGAAAAAACCTCACTTATACTGTGTGCAGCCTTTCTATCCCGCCAGCTCCAGTTTGGGGAAATGTATTGCGCCTGGTGAGTATGTAGAAAAGAAAGGGCACATTTATTAGGACCGGCTTCCTAGCTGTCTTACAGTTAGACTATTTTCTACGCCTAAAACAAGTGTAGAAAATGGTAAATGAGACGGGCCTAATAGACGCCACTTCTTGATCTGTACAGATCACTTTACCGCTTATTCTTACAGGCAGGATTAGAATGACAAATAATACCTCTGTGCACAGATAACACATGATCCTCTATTCACTATAGGTGGTATCACAGCTTATCAGCTCCCTCCAGACCTCTGCACAGAGCATGGTTAGAAAAGTCTCCCATAGAAGTCAATGCATTCCCCTGTGACCATTGTGCCTATGGCCCATGGGGTTGCCGTAAAGCGATTTTCTTTATGCTGTGTAAATGCTGTTAAGAACAGATCTGGCAAGATGGCAGCCCCTATAATTATGTCCAGGAAATAGAATTTAAAAAATCTACAATCCAAAAATAAAAACGGATTAGGAAGAAAATAGTTTTGCTATTTGGTTTTAACTGGAAGAAAAAAATGTAGGTGACACATTTCCCTTAAGGGTTTTTGCAAACATTGCACACTGAACAGTAATAATGAGGTCAGGTTGCATCCTGCTGGTCACACCTATATGGCATATCTTAGTTTCCATAATTGAAGGGAAATTTGTTTTGTTGGTCAAACCAACTGAGGTAACAAGGAAAATCTCGATATCTTACCCCTTAGGCCTCTTTCACACTTGCGTTGTCCGGATTCGGCCTGTACTTGCTGGAATTACACGCCGGATCCGAAAAAACGCAAGTGAACTAAAAGCATTTGAAGACGGATCAGTCTTCAAAATGCTTTCAGTGTTACTATGGCAGCCAGGACGCTATTAAAGTCCTGGTTACCATAGTAGGAGCGAGGGAGCGGCATACTTACAGTCCGTGCGGCTCCCGGGGCGCTCCAGAATGACGTCAGAGCGCCCCAAGCGCATGGATGACGTGCCATGCGATCACGTCATCCATGCGCGTGGGGCACCCTGACGGCACTCTGGAGCGCCCCGGGAGCCGCACGGAGGACGGTAAGTATACTGCTCCCCCGCTCCCCACTACACTTTACCATGGCTGCCAGGACTTTAGTGTCCCGGCAGCCATGGTAACAAAGCTAAACGTCAGATCCGGCAATGCGCTGAAACAACGTTTAGCTTAAGGCCGGATCCGAATCAATGCCTTTCAATGGGCATTAATTCCGGATCCGGCCTTGCGGCAAGTGTTCAGGATTTTTGGCTGGAGCAAAAAGCGCAGCATGCTGCGGTATTTTCTCCGGCCAAAAAACGTTCCGGTCCTGAACTGAAGACATCCTGATGCATTAGGATAAAACTGATCAGGATTCTTCCGGCATAGAGCCCCGACGACGGAACTCTATGCCGGAAGACAAGAACGCAAGTGTGAAAGAGCCCTTAGTTGTGCCCGTTGTTCCCTATATACTGTTTGTGGAATAAAACCATTTATTTCAAATTGCTACAGAAAGAAATTCCCCTCTGTCTTGCAAGCATGAGAAAAAGGCGTTGCATTAGAGTGGGCTAGGACTAATAGTCACCATCAGAATTCAGCTTTCCAAAAGTTATGTTGTTGGTCATCAAAGCTAAAGGCATACAACTTGGTGATATTCCTGCTGTTGTCTCTGTCTGGTTCCTAATGTTATTCTAAGTGAACATGTATGTGTTTTAGGGAATTGACATTGTTTTGGAGCAAGCTGCAGAGAAGAGTTGAACCGTCTATACAAGTGTATTTAGAAATATGTCGCCAGCTGTCTCAGTTAACGAAAACTGTGTATCACATCTTCTTTCTCATCAAAGTTATTCAGTCAGAGGTAAGTCCTTTTTTAAAGGGGTTGTCTAGCAGCGTTATTTTTCTCACTTTTAATCCACATAAAAATAATGTGAAAGAGAGAAGCCATCCTCGTCCTCAATGATGCTTACACTTCCTGGTCCCAGCTTGACGTGCTGGAAACTCTAGGCGGCCTGATCAGTTAACCACTGGCTGTACCAGTTATGATCAAGCCTTAATGGGCTGGAATAAAAGCCTAATTTTTTCCTTTCTGCATTTTGACAACCATAAAAAAAAAAAAAAAATAAAATATATATATATATATATATATATATATATATATATATATATATATATATATATATATATATATAATTATTATTTTATTTTTTTGTATAATTTGTGGTAGAAATTATTTTTTTTGTACTGTTTGGAAGTACACAGACATTAATGATACTTCTTTGTAACATGAATATAGAATTTTTTTGTGCCATTTTATTTAGTTTTATATACTGTTCATGGTTCACACTAAATTAACTATTGACTTGCTCTAATTGGTCAGGTAATGCTTGCACAAGAAAATGGATGTTATGCTAAATCACCCTTTTTGTTTTATATTTTTGTTATGTAATGGTCCCCCAAACACCATGAAGGAACTCTCAGGGACATCCCGTGCTGGGTTGCTGCAGCTCATCTCCCTTTTGAGTGAATAGGAGCTGAGTCGCGCCAACCCTTAATCACCACTACACAGTGGACGGAGCTTGCTGCTTCCGGCACTGCCCACTGTGTTATCTCCAGCGGCTGTGGATGCTGAATGTTGGACTACACCCATCAGATATTGGTGATCTATCCTAAGAATAAGTCATGAATATTTAGAGCATGAACAACCCCTTTAAGTTCTTGCTATTTCCTTAAGGGTATTTTCACACTTTGTTGGATTCCGGCAGGCAGTCTTCGCTGAAACTGCCTGTCGGATACGGCAATCTGTATGCAAACGGATACCATTTGTAGACTGATCCGGATGCAGATCCGTCTCACAAATGCATTGCAATACCGGTTGTCATCCGGCAAAATAGATCCGTTATTTATCTTTTTTACATTTTTAAAGGTCTGCGCATGCCCAGACCGCAAAACTGGATCCGGCATTCTGGTAAGTGTTCCGGCATTTTGGACAGAGAAAATTCTGCAGCATGCTGCAGTATTTTCTCTGTCCAAAAACCGTACAGTGACTGAACTGAAGACTTTCTGATGCATACTGAACGGGATTGCTCTCCATTCAGAATGCATTAGGATAAAACTGATCAGTTTTTTTTTCCGGTATTGAGCCCCTAGGACGGAACTCAATACCGGAAAAGTTTAACGCAAGTGTGAAAGTACCCTAACGCAGACTATCAGAGCCTTTTGCATTTTCAAGAGCCATGTTTTTTTACTTTTACATTAAAAAAATGGGGGCGGGGGGCACATTCACATCACCGTTTTGCTTTCCGTTCTTTTGATCAATCATAAGGAGAGAAAAAAATTGTCCTTTTATTTTGAGCATCCTTTGTGCTTATTTTGCATCAGTTTTGTCAGAGATCTGTTGTTTTACCTTTCATCCTCCCATGATAGGATTACAATGAGAGATGACCCGCCTCAAACTAGGTAGGGACAGGAAGAATCAATTTGACCCTCCTCCGGCTCTTTTTTTTTCTCTCTCATGGCAAATGCTGCAGGACCGCGTCTGTGGAGGCAGACAGAGGCGGCCGTTTTATTTTATGCCTTGACCGCATGAGGGAGGAAGGCAGCACCCGTTTCCTAGTTGGGTACCTGTGGTGATGGATTGTCCGCTACATGCCAGGCATCTGCTCCTCATCTCCCGCTCTGCGTGTCAGGCGAGGAATTCCATGTGGAGAGCGGACACTCAGCGAGTTCCTCTGGTCACGTGCATGCCCTCTGCCACAATCTGATAGGTTCGTCTCTAGCGGTAACATCGCAGGAAGCCACCCTGTGTTCCACGTGCATTCCAGCAGCACTTCCGGTGTACGGCTAAGGGTTGATGCATGGAGTGAGCAAAGCTTATTTGCCGCGCTGATCAAGGTGGAGATATATAAGGGGGACTATGTGGTAGATAGCCAGTCAGCATGTCTGCACTGGGGACTGACTCGATGGGTCCGACTGTTGTAAGTGCCTGTTCACATGGGAAGATGCTGGTTATATAATTTACCTAAGCTAACCCCCTTGTTACCTCTGCTTTCTCCCTGTATTCATGTAGAGCGATAAAGATAGCTCTCAGAGAGCAAAAATAAATCCTAAACCTAGAAAATGTGTGATTTGTTCTTTAAAATTACCTGAATCCTGCACAAAAAAACTTTGCAAAAACTGTACTTCTAACATAAGCAAAGGATTTACCGGTAGTGCCCTCTATTAGAGAAGAACTAGGAGACCTAATCAGACAAGAAATGCGTTTAGCCTGAACTGAAAATCCTGTATCCTTACCTGGTCCCTCAATCTTTTCAAGTAAATAGGCCACAGCACTCTCTTCATAAAATGGCAAGGGTGGGTGCACGTCCTGGTTGTGTTCTGTAGCTCCACCTCAAGAACTGTAAGTGTCACAAATATTTAGACAGCACTCTAATTGGTGATAATTAATGATTTTATTTAATATTATTTCAGCCGGAGTAGGTGGTATGTCAGCTGCAACGTTTCAGGCTTAATAATCGCCCTTCATCAGGCTGACAAGACATAATGTACAGAAAGAAAATTCATATGGCGGCCATCAATCAAAAATCAATAATACATGATAGTATAGATAGATGCATAAATACATGATTATACAACTAATAAACAAGAGACGATTAAAAAACTATTTGGGAGGTTCATACAATAATGTTACAGTCACATATTTCATAAGATGCAACCGGTGAGGCAGAACGTCACCAAGTATAAACAAATGGTCCAAAGAGCTAAATCATGTTCAGTAGCACTAGGAGCAACTGTGCTCAATGTAGGTATGTGAGTGCAAGATCTGTGCACGGTGCAGGCTGCGGACAGAAAAAATGGGGTATTGGATGGCCCCAGAATGCACTAACACACAGGAACATCTGTTGTAGAAAAAAGCCATAGAATAAAAAACTGGGGTGTTTAGGCTGGCGGGGTAGTCAAAGGCGTACCTGCGGCAGAGAGAGCTGTCACAGGCGGGCCTCGAGTACCACGCCACCTACCAAGGGGCTGAAACAACATGAAGGAAAGTATATAAGAAAAAGAGGAACTCCTAGGAGTGCATAATAAAAACCGCTAGGGCAAAAAAATCCTGGTATTCGGGAGGAGCATCTCGAGGTGTGGGGAGGATGACCTATATTAAATAGTAAGGCAGACTAAAGTACATTTGAGCATAAGTAGCAGGTAACTCACCACTCTGAGGACCACACTGTGTGTACAGCCGGCGCTTGGTTAGGTATGTGACGCGCCATGTTTAAATATGCCCTAGCGGCATGTGGTAGGTGGATCTGGGTCACCTGACTAAGGCGATGGGCGGATCCAATCGCCAGAATGAGGTCTGGGACGCAGGAGGCCTGCTTGTTGCTGGCAAGTATGCCGATATGTCACTTCCGGTTATCGGAGAAGCCGTAATCGGAAGCGGGGTGCGTGTCAGGCAGGCGGAAGGGATTGGTGTACCATGTGATGTTGTCACATGACCGCCCTCCTGGTTACGAAGATGGGAAGAATAAGGCTGTAAAGGGGGCGGAGCTGCTGGCACAGTGTCTAGCGAGAGCGCTAGATAGGAGGCAATTATAGAGCGCAAGGCAGGGGGTTGTCCCTATGTGGTGCATGCGCATCTAGTTATTTAAGCAGCCATCTTATCAAAATTGTTATGTGTCTACAGAAATACAAAAATAACATAATGAATAAGGTCTGAACAGTAATGTCACAAACATGACCCAATACAGGAAATCATCAGCCAGGCTACACAGTTCCAGGGGCATCAGAGAAGGATGGCCATGGAGCTAGGTAGACTCAAGGCAATCACATAGGCGTCCACATTAGACCAAAATGAGAGAAATGACTATAAATCGGACACTAGCACAGTGGTCTGTATCCGAAGATGAGGTTGGAATATAATACCATCCGTCAGTGGATAGAGAACCGGGTGGTCTTGAATTCACCCTTGGGATGCTTCGGGACCGTAAAGTGTGCTTTGCGGAAGTCGCCATCCGCTACTGGACAATTCTGGTCCTATGAAGGAAATATACAGAACAGGTATAAGTAACATTTTTTGACATTAAAATAGACCAGTCACATAATTAACCTAAAGATAATACTTATTCAACCGACTGGTTGTAGGGTACATAACCGACGAATCCAGGACATCTCTGGACCTGGTCCCTCTACATCTAGACGCAGGGATCCTAAAATTGTCAGCTCAGATTTTTCTTCCTCAGGCTCAGAACAGGACTCGGATTTAGAGTCTCGTTTTGGCTGATTCCTCTGGGTCTGATATAGAATTTTTCTTTTTTTCTTCTGAAGATACTAAACAATTACCGTATTTTTTGCTTTATAAGACGCACTTTTTTCCCCCCTTCAAAGTGGAGGGAAAAAAAAAAAAAGTGTGTGTCTTTTATAAACGAAAGGTGACCCCAAATGTTCAGGCTGCAGCAGCTCAGGAGCTCTCACTAACTGGTCCTGAGCTGCCATGAAACTATGGGCGGTAGGCCAGGAGTTAGAGCGGGCTGGCAGAAGAAGTTGGCCTTCAGTGAAGCCTCCAGCCCACGCATATATCGCTTCACTAAGCAGCACCTTAAGCGGGCTGGCGGCTTCACTAAATGCTAAATGATGCCGGCAGCCCGCACTTCCATTCACTATCACGATCGTTGGGCGGGCGGGCGGACTGCTGCTAGCCTGCACGTCCTTCACTCGCCACAGCTTAAGCAGCAGGAGGATCCCCTTCTCCTCTGTGATGCCTGGCCATCCAGCTGATTGGTGGTGAGTGCGTCCTACCCGCCTCCATTAGCTCCCTACATGTCTATATTAAATATGACTATAACCCACCTCATCCATAGGAATGCACCCATGTACTGCAGTATAATGGTGGATTCCTATGGATGGGGGGGGGGGGGGGTGTTATAACCATATTTACCATGATATAAACACTGGCCAGGGACTGTTCTGTAATTGGCATGTGTCTATATTAAATGACTAACACCCCTCATCCATAGGAATCCACTCATACACTGCAGTATAT
The DNA here is from genome assembly GCF_014858855.1 of Bufo gargarizans. Classification (NCBI taxonomy): domain Eukaryota; kingdom Metazoa; phylum Chordata; class Amphibia; order Anura; family Bufonidae; genus Bufo; species Bufo gargarizans. The sequence continues at coordinate 271,414,904 of NC_058083.1, forward strand.
GGGTGGATTCCTATGGATGAGGGGGGTTATACGGTAGTAATTTCAGTTACTGTAAGCTAATGTTGGTACAGTCCCTGGACAGTGTTCATATTTAATTTGACTATAACTCCCCTCATCCTTAAGAGTACACCAGTGTACAACACCTGCAGTACATCAGTGTATTCTTTAGGATAATGGGGGTTATAATCACGTAACAGTCTGTCATCCAGATCCCCCCCCCCCCCATAACAGTGCGTCATCCACAGATTCCCTCCCCCCATAACAGTGCGTCATCCACAGATTCCCTCCCCCCATAACAGTGCGTCATCCACAGATTCCCTCCCCCCATAACAGTGCGTCATCCACAGATTCCCTCCCCCCCATAACAGTGCGTCATCCACAGATTCCCTCCCCCCCATAACAGTGCGTCATCCACAGATTCCCTCCCCCCATAACAGTGCGTCATCCACAGATTCCCTCCCCCCATAACAGTGCGTCATCCACAGATTCCCTCCCCCCATAACAGTGCGTCATCCACAGATTCCCTCCCCCCATAACAGTGCGTCATCCACAGATTCCCTCCCTCCCATAACAGTGCGTCATCCACAGATTCCCTCCCCCCATAACAGTGCGTCATCCACAGATTCCCCCCCCCCCATAACAGTGCGTCATCCACAGATTCCCCCCCCCCCCATAACAGTGCGTCATCCACAGATTCCCTCCCCCCATAACAGTGCGTCATCCACAGATTCCCTCCCCCCATAACAGTGCGTCATCCACAGATTCCCCCCCCCCCCAAATAACAGTGCGTCATCCACAGATTCCCCCCCCCCCCCCCCCCAATAACAGTGCGTCATCCACAGACCACCATTAGTTTAATCCCCACAAAAGGCACACCTTTTGGTTCAAAATATTTTTTTCTTATTTTCCTCCTCAAAAATCTAGGTGCATCTTATAAAGCGAAAAATACGGTCAATAAAGCAGAGTGACCATGAACCTCTCGGATGAGAAGATACAAAGATCTGTACAGGACGAAATGTTTAGTCGCCTTGAACAACGGAAAAAGGGGTTTTCTGGTTCATAAGAACATGCATTAATTGATTAAACTGGAATGGAAGGCTCCGGATAGAAAGTTATTAATTCCCAGGACAATTAAGCGTAGACTCCCTTTCAAAATTTTGTTAAAGGCGCTAATGTCCTTCCTTTTGAGGACATGGGGCCCCTAAAAGACTCCATGGATAAAAAGGTTGATTTATGTCACTGGTAACAGGAGTCGTCCCAGAAGATTGGAAATTAGCAAGTGTTGTGCCCATTCACAAGAAAGGTAGTAGGGAGGAAACGGGCAACTATAGGCCAGTAAGCCTGACATCAATAGTGGGGAAATTAATGGAAACCATACTCAAGGAGAGGATTGTGGAACATCTAAAATCCTATGGATTGAAAGATGAAAAACAGCATGGGTTTACTTCAGGGAGATCATGTCAAACTAATCTTATTGATATTTTTTGATTGACTAAAATAATAGATGGCGGAGGTGCAGTAGACATCACTTATCTAGACTTTAGTAAGGCTTTTGATACTGTCCCACATAGAAGGCTTATCAATAAATTGCAGTCTTTGAGCTTGGACTCCCATATTGTTGAATGGATTAGGCATTGGCTGAGGGACAGACAACAGAGGGTTGTAGTCAAATGGAGTATATTCAGACAATGGTCTTGTTACCAGTGGGGTACCTCAGGGATCTGTTCTGGGACCCATATTGTTTAATATCTTTATCAGCGAAATTGCAGAAGGCCTCGATGGTAAGGTGTGTCTTTTTGATGATTACACAAAGATTTGTAACAGGGTTGATGTTCCTGGAGGGATACACCGAATGGAAAAGGATGTAGGAAAACTAGAGGAATGGTAAAAAAATCTGGCAACTAAAATTTAATGTTGATAAGTGCAAGATAATGCACCTGGGGCGTAAAAACCCAAGAGCAGAATATAAAATCAGTGATACAGTCCTAACCTCAGTATCTGAGGAAAGGGATTTAGGGGTCATTATTTCAGAAGACTTAAAGGTAGGCAGAGAATGTCATAGAGCAGCAGGAAATGCTAGCAGAATGCTTGGGTGTATAGGGAGAGGCATTACCAGTAGAAAGAGGGAGGTGCTCATGCCGCTCTACAGAGCACTAGTGAGACCTCATTTGGAGTATTGTGCGCAGTACTGGAGACCATATCTCCAGAAGGATATTGATACTTTGGAGAGAGTTCAGAGAAGAGCTACTAAACTGGTACATGGATTGCAGGATAAAACTTACCAGGAAAGATTAAAGGACCTTAACATGTATAGCTTGGAAGAAAGACGATACAGAGGGGATATGATATAAACTTTTAAATACATAAAGGGAATCAACAAGCTAAAAGAGGAGAGAATATTTAAAAGAAGAAAAACTGCTACAAGAGGACATAGTTTTAAATTAGAGGGGCAAAGGTTTGAAAGTAATATCAGGAAGTATTACTTTACTGAGAGAGAGTAGTGGATGCATGGAATAGCCTTCCTGCAGAAGTGGTAGCTGCAAATACAGTGAAGGAGTTTAAGCATGCATGGGATAAGCATAAGGCCATCCTTCATATAAGATAGGGCCAAGGGCTATTCATAGTATTCAGTATATTGGGCAGACTAGATGGGCCAAATGGTTCTTATCTGCCGACACATTCTATATTTCTGTGTCTGAAAGAATCCTGGGAATCAGCTGCAGCTCTTTTTAAGCCTAATTTGGCTGCCAGATCTCTTAAAAGATGGTTGCAGCAATCAGTCTCTTATGAAGGAAAACACTCCCTATGATTACTTAAAGGACTCCTTCTCTCTTTTATTCAAAGCAGTAGATTTTTTTTGTCAGATGCTACCGCAGAGTCGGGATGACTGCAAGAACTACAGCTTTATCCGTGGTATCTAGAAAAGCTCCGTGGTTAAAATCTTGGACGGGAGACATAAGCTCAAAAATGAAGCTATGTAGTCTCCCTTTTCACAGAAATGTAATGTTTGGTCAGGACCTGGGGAAGATTTTGGAGAAGGCTTCTGACTTTCCGGGGGTAACAAATAAAAGGAAATTTCCCTTTTGCAAGGTTTAAAAAGGGAGGTTTCTTCCAGTCTAAAAGATCTGACAGAGGTAAAAGGAGTATTACTAGACTCAACGCATCAAAAAAACTTTCTTCCCCCTCAAAAAGTCTCAGGTGTGATAGACAAGGTTTCAAAAATACCTGTTTGTCCGTTTATTACAGTCTAATGGGCCATGAAACTTCTAGACACTCTAACTGCCTGTATCCCAGCGGTAAAATGGGCCCAGTTCCATTCTCGAGTATTTCAGCAATGGCTACTAGAGGATTGGAACAGTAATCTAAATTCGCTAGAAGAAAAACTCTCCATTTCTCCATCCGTAATTCAGTCTCTACTGTGGTGGCTAAACCCAGTTCTACTACAGTGAGGGGTTCCCTGGAGTCCCATTCACCTGGAAATAATGCAAGCCTGTGGGGTTGGGGAGCTCATCGCTCTCAACACTCTTTCCAAGGTCAATGGTCCAAGGAGCAAATAGTTCTATCCTCCAATCGGAGGGAATTAACTGCGGTCTGGGAGGCAGTAAATGCTCTATCTCAAAACATAGAAGGAAAAGACATACAAGTGAGATCAGACAATACAACAGCAGTGGCCTATCTAAATGGGCATGCAGGAACAAGGAGTGTAGCCCTAAATCATGTGGCAGAAAATATCTTTTCTTGGGCAGAGGTTCATCTGAGGTCCCTGTCCTGCAGTACATTTAAAAGGCTCCCTAAACATAAAAGCAGACTTTCTAAGCAGGGTTCCCCTAAATTCATCAGAATGGAGTTTAAAAAAGCAGATTTTTCTCCAGATAGACAGATGGGGAACTCCCCAAGTAAACCTGTTTGTGTCAGCAAAGAATACAAAGCCAAAAAAAAGTTTCTCCCTAAACCCAGTCGACAGAAACATAGGGGGTAGATGCACTGGTCCAAAGATGGAATTTTCATCTTGCATATGCATTTCCTCCCTTTCCACTGATTTCCAGGGTTCTAAGAAAGATTTGTCAGGAAAAACCTCATGTCATTTTGATAGCCCCTTTATGGCCAAAAAAATCCTGGTTCCCCCTTCTTAAACTCCTCTGAGTCCAAAGCCTGGGGGTGTTTCCCTGGGTGCAGGATCTATTATCTCAAGGTCCGGTGTTCCATCCCAGGATAGAGTTTACATCTAGCTGCATGGAACTTAAAAGGGTGATGCACAATCCTATTTTGCAAGATATTTTTTTCATAGGAAATGGCAAAAATGGTTGCCTGTGGGGGATGTACAGCTATATATATTCATTATTGATATGTTATTCTCTTTAGCTTCTCAAATATTTAAGATATACATTGTTTGTCTAGGTAACCTTTCAAGCATGTATAGGTTTATTGAAACAATTGTTTATTCTTCAGCCACATACTATTCATTTCTTAATGGTTATTTCTGTTGCTGTTTCAGACTGAGGCTGCAGGACTTCCAACTTGCATTGAACTTTGTGTACGGGCTCTTCGCTTAGAGTCAAGTGACAATGCGAAAGTGAAAATCTCCATCTGCAAAACAATCTCTTGTTTATTGCCTGATGATCTGGAGGTCAAGAGAGCTTGCCAACTTACAGAATTCCTTTTGGAGCCTACTGTGGATGCATACTATGCTGTTGAGATGCTCTATAACCAACCAGACCAAAAATATGATGAGGAAAGTCTTCCTGTACCAAACTCCTTGCGCTGTGAGTTGTTGCTGGTCTTGAAAACTCGATGGCCGTTTGATCCAGAGTTTTGGGACTGGAAAACTTTGAAACGACAGTGTCTGGCATTAATGGGAGAAGAGGCATCTATTGTTTCTTCAATTGATGAGTTAAATGACAATGAGGCATATGATCAACTGGATGATTTCCAAGAATTGACTAAAGACGCTACAGAAAATGGACTTGATTGCTTTACTGACCCCTCTCCTGCCCCTGAGGTCTTTGAACAAAAGAAGAAAAAGAAACGTATTAAGAAATTGCAAGGAGGTGGATCCATATCTGCAAGATTTAGAAATTGGCAAGCTTATATGCAGTATTGTGTGTTGTGTGACAAAGAGTTCCTGGGTCATCGAATAATTCGACATGCTCAAAAACACTGCATAGAAGGCATCTATAGTTGTCCAATCTGTGCAAAACAATATACCACTAAAGAAACCTTTATCCCTCATGTCACATTACATGTTAAACAATCTTGCAAAGAGAGACTTGAAACTATGCAGCCTCACAAGAAATTGGAAAACGTGCCCAAAAAAACACAGACTTGTAAGAATAAGAAACCTGTGACTGTTACAAAACAAGAGCGACAAGTTAAGAAAAACACTCTCTACTCTGATGACTTCATAGTTTTTAATGACAATGACAACTCTGATGAAAATGATGGCAAAGATAATCAGTCTGAGAATCGGCAAGCAGACAAGACAGCCCCAGTTAATGAGTTCCCTTGTCCTGTACAGTTCTGCAACAAAGGATTCAAGTATTTCAAAAATTTAATTGCACATGTAAAGGGGCATAAAGACAGCGAAGAAGCTGCACGTTTCCTTGAGATACAAAGCAAGAAGGTAGTTTGCCAGTATTGCCGAAGGCAGTTTGTCAGTTTAACTCATTTAAATGACCATTTACAAATGCACTGTGGAAGTCAACCATATATTTGTATACAGATGAAGTGTAAGGCAAGCTTTAACACTTATGCAGATTTGCTAACACACAGAAAGGCGCATCGGGAATTCAGAGCAAAGTGTATGTTTCCAAAGTGCGGAAGAATATTCTCTGCTGCTTACATGCTTTTTGACCACGAAGCACAACACTACAACACTTTCACCTGCAAAATCCCTGGCTGTGGAAAAGTATATCATTCCGAACTTCAACTACAACAGCACTTAACTGAGCATTCATCAAGTTCTCCAGTGCCAGAGTTGGATAAGTCTGTGAATCTGCCTAAAATGACAAAAACTGTTACTGGTAGTAAGTGTGTGAGTGTCAAAGGAAAATCACTACAAAAGTCTAATGCAAACAGAAATTTGACTGCACCGTCTCCTCATTCGTCAGATGTTCCCAGTTCAACCAAGGCTAAAGATCTTCGTATGCCTGGTGTATCATTGCTAGACCAGAAAGCTAATCCAGTGAGTTCCAGTGAACGAGAGAATTCTATGCATATGCTCGATCAACTACTTCCATCTTCAAGTGAGGTGCTCCCTAATTCAGATTTGTTAAGTCAGGTTTTACCAACCAACCCCGTGACTCAGAATACTTTACCTAAAGCAGACATGTTGGTTCATTCTACTTTCCAAGCAGAATCTAGAGATGTTAAATTGCCATCCCTTGTTGAAGGATTTCACAACCTTATGAGTGAAAATAAACTACTTACCAGTGCAGATCCTGCAGAAGAGGCACAAACTATATTAAATTCTAGTATGGAAGAACAGTGCCTTTCATTGTTTCACAATGCAAAAAATAGCAATCAAATTCAGCCAAGTAAATCTCAATCTAATGCTGTAAATTCTACTGAAAGAAAGAATGAAGGAGGTCAGCAGATAAGTAACATAATGCCATTTAATGTTGCTAACCAAACTGCCCAGCTATGTGAAAATAATCTAGTTATGTCCAGTTATGAAAACAGTGTAAAGACAGAAAACCTTTTGCCGCTGTCACTTGAAACAAGTAATGCACTCTCAAATGTGTTGCCTCCCGTCAGTGATGCCACAGTGACCCCAGTACCCCCAGCTCCAACTGAAAGGTTCAAATGCAATGTAGAGGGATGCACACGAATATATAACTCAGTTCAGAGCATTGGCAAACACATGAAAGGTACTCACCCTGAACATTATAATGCTTTTAAAATGGAGCGCAAGAACAGAAAGAAACAAAAACCTACGCTGTCTGATGAAAAACCTACTTATTGTATACTTTTAGGGCCAGGAGGTCAAAATAATTCTAGTTTTCAGTCACCTCTGCATGTCAACCCAAGTTTCTGTAACCAATTGCAACATCTACCAAACCCTGTCTTCCCTACACATCTTGGAAACCTAGTGAATCCTTTGAGTGCTGTAGAAACTGATATGTCCCAAGGAATACCTAAAAATGTGTCAGAAACACTCTTAGGACCTGAAGTTGGAAATTTGAGCAATTCCAACTTGACATCACAGATAGATGATTTAGCAAAAGTTTTACCTATGAAATTTGAAAATGGTTCAGACCCATTTCTTCCAATGCCAACAGAAAACGATCCCCTCCCTGTCATGTCATCTTTGAGTGGAAATTCCATGTTCTCTCAACTTGGAGGCAGTTCAGATCATGTTCTGGCTGCCAGTGAGGCTAATAACTTTTTGAAAGAAGATGCTGATCCTGAAACATTTTCCAAACAGGTTGATGGAACTGATATGGATGCTAGTTTTAATCTGGATAAATCATCTACCATGCTTTCAAATTCTGCAGATAAAAAGAATGGTGCTGAAAGGACAAACAAAAATAGAGATCGAAGATCAAAGCATAGTCCTCGTGCGAAGTGCCCTGCAATTATTAGAGATGGCAAGTTTATCTGCAGTAGATGTTTTAGAGTGTTTGATAATCCACGTTCTTTAGGTGGCCATTTATCTAAAAGGGCTGTGTGTAAGCCCCATGGTGATTATGACCTTTCTCCAGTGGTTTCACAGCAAGACAGCCAACCCTCTATGTTAGCAAGTATGATTCTTTCATCTAGTCCAGAGAAAAAAGCACAGTCTCCTTCACAGAGTTTTAGCCCTGAAATGACAGTTAAAGATGAGCCCTTTTTGTCACCTATTCAGTCTGACAATGAGAGCACCCGGTATTTGCACAGTGGATTTATACATCCTAACATATCTGGCTATTCACCCTCTGAGAACAAAATTAGTAGTCCTGTTAAGCATAGCTTTGAAACCTCTGAAAATATAAGCACCAAAAAATTGCCTCCCAACATAAATTCAGATGAATGCATTACTGCTAGTCATCAGATGAACACAGCTGAATCATCAAGTGCTGTCCCCACACGGGTCTTACAGACTAGCTGTAGCATTGAGGGTGGGCACAGTCTAGAAAACCTTGCTATGAATAACTGTGCTAGCAGATCTAAACTTTCTAAAGTGGAACAAATTAAATCAGACAATGTCATTTGTCCGGATGTAGAGGCTAATTCATTTGAGGGAAACCATTGCATATCCACACCAGTAAGCAGCACCCGAGTTTCTGTCATTAGTGGACCTCAGAGTTCTGTATCCACCACCAAAAAAAGGAGTAACAGTTCCAAAAGGAAGAAAAAAACAGACCCTCCTGTTGCCGTAGAGGCTTCACATGAACTAGCCAAAAATATTTTGGCAGCTGTGGGAGGAAACCTACAAATGTCTACCGATATGCAACCAAACTTTATGGCGTATGGTTCCGATTTATTGGAAAACCTTGCAAAACATTTGAGCAGTGCTGACAAAGAACTGTTTATGGCTTGCATCAATGAAAGCCTTAAGGCTAGCTCAGAAACACATGCATTATGCCAGCTTGCAGGAAAGCAAGAAAAAAATGACACACTGCAATACCCTGCAGTCACTTGTGATCATAAAGAAGGTGAAAATCTAAACGTCCACACGGACTTTAGGGAAAAGACATTTGAACCTATGCCTTCTGACTCCACTGATGTTTATGCTGTTAATGGTAACTTTCAGAATACTGGCTCTACTTTGCCACAAAGTCAGTCTAGTGTGTCTAGCAGTATGGATGATGATATAACTGGTGTTACACATAGCATACATACATCTACCAACACTGTTGCCAGTCCTATTAGCAAAATGAATATACCCATCTGCTCAGTGTCTCCTACCCAGGACACTAGTGTTAAGTATGATGAGCAAGTGTTGGAGATCATGGACTTGGTACAGAAGCTTCAGCTTGTAGATAATGTGATTTGTGAAGAAGTAGTAACAGAAGAGAAGTGTCCGCCTCTTGAAAAGTTACCCATAATGTCTAGTGTAATAGTTCCAAATCCAAGTGTAAGTGTAGTACCTGAACAAACACCTGATGCACCTTCACTGTTAGGTGATAAGTACAATGATAAACCTTTTATTTGTCAAGAGGAGGGCTGTGCCTATTGCGCAATGACTAAAGATGCTTTGTTCAAGCATTATACTAAAGTACATTATTACACAGAAGAAAAACTAGGAGAGATAAAGAAACATCAGCTTAAGTTTGCTCCCTTCAGATGTGTTGTACCTTCATGTCCAAAAACATTCACCAGAAATTCAAACCTACGTGCTCACTGTATGTCCATGCATCATTTTACCTCTGAACAGATGGTACAGTTAAAAATAAAAAGGCCTTATGGTAGAAAATCTGCTAGTGAAAGCACTGACCTTCCACCAGAAATGCCAAGTGGAAGCCCAGAAATAAAAAAGATGGTTGAACCTTTTGAAATTGCTTTAGGAATGACAAAAGCTGAATCTATGAACCAGAACACAGAGGTGTGCCAAGAAGTACCCACAGCGCAAGCAACAGAAGCCCCCCAGGTTGAAGAAATGAAAGAGCCTTCTGATTTGCCTTCTGTAGAGTCAAATTCTCTTACAGTTGATCAAAAAAGCAAAAAAAGACGGAGAAAGCCAAAAGATAAAGAACAAAGGCTTAAAAAAGCAATAGAAAAAGATGCCAAACTAATCCAAGGTGGGTCTAAAACCTATAAACCCTATAAGTGTGTCCACGAGGGTTGCCCAGCAGCGTTTACAATTCAACAGAACCTAATGCTTCATTATCAAGCTTTTCACAAGTCAGATAACTCTAAGTTCTCTCTGGAAGATGACCTAAAAGAGGATAGCAATGGACCAATTATCAAAGAGTTCAGATGTACAGAGAGTGACTGCTCTCGAATATTTGCCAGTTTTGCAAGTTTAATACAACATTATGTGAAGCTTCATGAGATGATTGCAGAAGAAATTGAAAATGTGATCTCCACCAGTAATATTGGACAGTTTAATTGTGATCAAAGCCAATGTGCAGCTACTTTTACCACTTGCTCACAATACATTGAACACCTCGAGGAAGTCCATGACTTAAAAATGAAACTTTCTAAAGTGGAAGGAGAAGAAATGTATAAGTGTGATTGTGAAGGCTGTGACCGTGTTTATGCCACTAGGTCTAATTTGCTTCGGCATATCTTTCTCAAGCACAAAGATAAACACAAGGAGCATTTGATCAGGCCCAGGAAAATTAGTGTACATGATCAAGACACTAGTGATGACAAGCTACCTAAAGAAAAACACAAAGTACCCAGACAAAAGTGTGAAAACGATGATGGTCCTAAAGCAAAAAAAAGTAAAGTCAGCAATGGCTGAAAAAGATCCTAAAAGCAAAACTGGCCCATCAACTCTTAAATATGGCAGACATACATACTCCTTGAAGGATAAAGAAGCTGCATTAGCAGAATGCCAAAACTCTCACACAAAGCAGTATCCATGCATGATCCGTGGTTGTACATCTATTGTTGCCACTGAACATAATATGATTAGACATTACAAGTCTCACAAACTATCTAGGCCTTTTGTTGCAAAGCACAAAAAAGCACTAATTGTATGCAAAAGGGTTGGACGGGCAAAAGCTAAAGCAGTGTCTCAGACACCCAAATTAGAGTCTGCAGAAGACCTTGAAAAGCCAGAGGTTAATAAGGATCCCAGTGACACAACATTGCCTCAACAAAAGCAAGAAACTCCCAGTTTACTTGAAAGCAGTGATGAGTCCTCAATTTCAACTTCCCAACAGAGTGAAACTGAAAAGGATGAGATGGACGAATTAACAGAACTTTTTATATCAAAACTAAGCAATGAGGATAACACCAGCTCAGATAGTCAAACAAGGACTTCACCCATTGCAGGCAGTGACTTCCAGGAATCAAGTTCTTGTCAGTCTGAGCCCCAGAGGCCTGTAAATGTTGTAAAACGAACCAATAAGCAAAAGCATGGGACTCCTAATCGGAAAAGAAAATCTGATGAGCACGATGAAATTTTAGTTGCTGAAACTAACAGCATGCTTAGCAGTGAGGACATATTAGTTTCTGATAGTTGTGATGAGACACCAGCATTTGATTTAAGTTCTTTCAAGCCAATGGGATTTGAAGTGTCATTCCTAAAGTTTCTAGAAGAGTCCGTTGTCAAAGAAAAGAAAACTGTAGAAAATGATAATTGTAAGACTGACACACAGGCAGCACCACAGCCAACTGAAAAGAGACCAAGTCTTTCTGTTGATGAGGACTTTGACAGCGATATATACTTGCTCTTTTCTAACCCATCACATTTACCCAACATGGACAATGTAAAAATAGTTTTAAATGAAGCATTCAATGATTACATTGAGCTTGTGCTTAAGCAGCTAAATGAACTGAAACCTGTTGTGGTTCTAAAACGTGACATTTGCTGCAGTGAACTGCCTAATGTTGCAAAGGAACAAACTATAGACTAAGATGGTAAAGTAACATTATAGAATGGTCCTAGTATATTCAAAGCCTGTACATTTATTGTGAACTAGAAGCTATCACGCATGCCAATAAATGTATTTTTATTAGGGTTTTTTGTGAAAGTGACAGATTGGCCAAAAAAGAAGAAAAAAAATGTCATGGCTAAAGTCATGCAATGTTTTTATTCCATGTTATCCCTATGGGACTAAAGGAAAGGCATTTTATTAAGTTCTGTAAATATTGTTCCAAACCCTCTTTATTTCTATTGATAAATTGTCATTTCCGTAAAATTAACAATTTTGTGTATTTTGCGTGAAATTTGATTTACTTGCCAGGTTCACTGCTCATGTTTTACAGGATATTTGTATATATATTTTTATTTTTTTGGGGGGGGGGATGTTCAGTTTTTTTTTTTTTCTTTCTTTTTGTAAATATCAATGTAACACATTGCTGCCTAAGTCTAAACTATTAAATTACACATTTATATTCGGATTTTAATTTGTTAATCTAGCAATCACATTTTTTTAAAGAAAATTTGTATTGAAATTATTTTGGGTTGCACATTTTATGTAATTACTTAAACAGAGCATCTATTGAAAGTTTTTAATATGTAAATACTTGAAAACTTTGTTGCATTACACGTGTACAATGCTTATTGCTGCAAACCAGTCTGACCATATGGTTGACACATGTACAATCAATACAGTAGAAATTATGATTCTTTTTTCCTTCAGATAGAGATGGATTTTATGGGTGCTGTTTTACTATTAGATGTTTTTACATTTGGCAAAATGCTGTGCAAAAGATCAGCAGTATCCCTTTGGGTCTGAATAAAATTGCACTCATTTATCCCGCTTCCACCTCATCATGTAACAGTGTGTCCAGTTTTGCAGTACATCGGTATAAGTGCAAGGTTGATAAAATTCAATTTGAATTAGTTTTAACACTACAGTATATTCCTTTACAGCAGAATTGCATGTGGAATAAATCAAATGCAGTAACAGCAGAGATTAAAAAAATACTCATATACGTGCTGCAGGCAATTTGCAGAGGAAGAAATCTGCATGTAGCTCATGCAAATCTTAATGCAGATTTGTTGCAGTTATTTTCCCCCCACAGATGCACGTCGAAATTTGTGGTGGATTTTCTCTTCAGAAAAACAGTATGACATTTGTTCCAGCTTCTACTTTGCATAGGTTACATCCCTTGGTTCAAGTACCTTGTCAAAGAGTGATTTTATAGAAAAGGCCTCATGCAAAGCTTATTCAGAGTTTCATTATTATTTACCGTAATTGCTAGACATCCGACTGGTCCTTCTACAGTGTTATGCTCACCAGGCCATGCTCACCTGGTGAGGTTTACAAAAGCAGGTTTCACTGTGGATTTTCAGTGGTTTTTGGAACGGTTTTGCAACTGATGCATAGAGAGTACAGTTAGTTCTCACACTAGCGTTAAAACTATCCGGCAAGCTATTTAAGTCTGCTGGAGTTCATTGTATCCAGCATAGGTGGAAAGGGCTGGAGCACCACCAGCCCCTATTGACCATAATGGGACACAGCTGGGATCTGGCCTGTTTTTGACATTGCATTGGTATTTGTATTTGTCTAGCCAAATCCTGCAGGAAACGGGCCAGATCCCTGTTGGGTCCCAATATAGTCCATGGGCTCTGGCTGGTAAAGGCGGTATCCGGTTATGCCGAATACAGTGAACTTCACCATGCTGTTCTCCTGCCGGAACAGCCTGATGGATAGTTTTAACGCTAGTGTGAAACTAGCATTACACACAATTTATTGAATTTAAGTGCGCAACTCTGTGGCTTTACAGCAGTATGCTGCAGATTATACATTTTTAGTGTGCATTAATGTGAACAGATTTTTTATTTTTTTTTTTCCTTTTTATGTGTTAATGTGGAGGTAAAAACACATTCACCTGCATTGCCAGCAGAATTACC